>NC_142941.1:10436004-10463504 GCF_046866305.1 Octopus bimaculoides
AAAGAAAAGAAATAACGAAATGGATATGCTCCCACATACGTATATATATATATATATATATATATATATATATATATATATATATATATATATATATATATATATATATATATAGACACATGCACGCAGAGACATACACACATACACACACACACGCATATATATATATATATGTCACTATGTGTGCATGCATCAATGATTATATATATATTATTTGTGTGTGTGTGTGTCTATCTGTCTGTGCATGTGTGCGTCTGTATGTTCGTGTGTTGCTTTACTAGCGTATATAGATATCAATAGATATAAATATGTATATATGTATATGTATATATATATATATATATATATATATATATATATATATATATATATATATATATATATATATATATATATATATATATATATAGGCACTTATATGATAATATATAAATAAAAACTAATTATATATATATACATATATATATATATGGTTAACTATCTTATGTATACATGCATAGAATATATATATACTATGAGTTTTCCGGCTCTCTCTCTCTCTCTCTCTCTCTCTCTCTCTCTCTCTCTCTCTTTATGTCTCTCTCTCTCTCTCTCTCTCTCTCTCTCTCGATATATTAATCTCTATATAAATATATGCGTCCTATCACACAAGCTGGCATATATACACACGCACCTACATACATGCATACTGACAAACATTTATAGATATATATGCTTGTACATCGGTGAATATATGTCCGTTTTAATTTGTAGGCTACAATTTTGCTTCTAGACTTGAGAAATTCTTCAGAAAAGTACATCTATTCCAATAGAAGGTCATATTCATATAACATTTTCTGAATTTTTTTTTTTTTTGTACTGCCTGTTAAAAAAAATATTCCCTACCTGCAAGCATTGTTAAAATTGATTGATTAAAAAATAACTATTTTTTGAATTAATACATTACTTTTTTATAAAAGAAAAATAAATTAGAGTAAAATATAAGACCTATAGTACATTTTCGATGTATTCTTTGAAAAGATGTTAGCAGCAACGCCTTAGCGTCTTCTTTGAATTCACCTATTTGTTTTGCAAAATTTCGTGTAATTTTATGCAGTTGTATTTTAAAAGTTTTCTAACCTGCTTCAGTGCTTGTACGTAACAATATTTTTCTTTATCAAAAATTTAAATAAAAAGAGGTGACACCTAACTAATATCTATCTATCTATTTCCATTTATTTTCTATTTTCCTGTTTCTCTTTCTCTTTCCCTCTGTCTGTTTGTCTGTCTCTCTCTCTCTCTCTCTCTCTCTCCCTCTCTCTCTTTCTTTCTCGCTCTTTGTATATGTGTGTGTGTGCATGCATATATATATATATATATATATATATATATATATATATATATATATATATATATATATATATATATATATATATATACATATACATATATGTATATACTCTTTTACTCTCTTTTATATACATATATCAGTTTTCCGTCTACTAAATCCAATCAAAATGTTTTTTGTCGACCTGAGGCAATAGTAGAAGACACTTGCTGAAGGTGGGACGGAGTGGGACTGAACCTCCTAGCAGGTGTTCATACGTACAGACATTTATAATGTATTCAAAATTGGTTTATTTAATTATGGTATATTTAAGTTTGATTAAACGAACACATTACATATAACTCAATATATGGGGTTATATATTATATTATCGTTTATCCGTACAAAGATACAGCAGTGATTCAAGAGCAGCCTTTACGTTCGTTTCCCTTGGACAACATCCGTGGCGGCGCGAGGGAACACTGACATGCGTAAGAGACTACTGGTCTTCTACACACAAATTTTCCGGACCTGGGAACCTCCTATAGGAAATGCCATGCTCATTGATCAATAGATACACATAGACATAGCTAGTATATAATGGGCAAATAATTATTGAGATATTTCCCGATTTTGTAAAAACAAAGCATTTCAAAGAAAATTGTTAAAACATTTGGTAATACATTAAAATTTTGTGATTATCGGAGACAGAAAAAAACCAACGCCTAAAGACAGATTTCCACCACATAGACAGATGTGGATAAATTGCAAATTAAAAGGAGATATCCACGATAAGAATTTAATTTATTCAGCACAACAAACATAAATATACGAGCTGAAAGACGCCTAAGAGCACATATGTGTAAGTGTATACATACATATATATATATATATATATATATATATATATATATATATATATATATATATATATATATATTGGAAGATATTTACATATATACTTACTTATAACACATCATCGTTCACTTACAAATAATATTCATGGGTGATTATGTGCGTAAATATATATGTGTAAATATTAATTCACACTATCCCACTTACTCACCATTTACATATCCTTATATATGTATACATTTATAAACATATACACAAATATAAAATTGCATATATATATTTGTATATATATTTGTATATATATGTGTGTATATATATATATATATATGTGTGTGTGTATATATATATATATATATATATATATATATATATATATATATATATATATATATATATACAAATATATATATATATATAGATAGATAGATAGATAGATAGATAGATAGATAGATAGATAGATAGATAGATAGATAGATAGATAGATATGCGCAAGTACATACATAAATATATATAGACGTCTGCTTACGGAAATTCAAGAATTTGCTTGAATTTTTCAGTGTATATATATATATATATATATACATATATGAATATGTATATATATATATATATATATATATATATATATATATATATATGTGTGTGTGTGTGTGTGTGTGTGTGTGTGTGTGTGTGTGTATGTATGTATATATGTATATATACATATATATATGTATGTAAGTTGATAGATAGATATATATGTATGAGTATATGTATATATATATATATATGTATGAATATATGTATATATATATATATATATATATATATATATATATATATATATATATATATATATATATATATATATATATATATATATATGAATACATACACATATATATACATATATATATATATTGAGACAGAAGATAGACAGAGAGAGAGACGACACAAACGCACCTTTATATGAAAATACACAGAATTTTACACACACACTCAAGCGCACGCAAATACACACATACACGCACACACATATATATATATATGTATCATGTTTTTATAAAGGTATATATATATTTTTATATATTTGTACGTTTGTGTGTTTGTGTGTTGATGGTCGTGTGTGTGTGCGTGTGCGTTTGTACGTGTGCTTGTGGTTGTGTATGTTTGTGTTTATAGTGGTTTCTACGTGTGTATATTAATATACGTGTGACTACGTATATTAATATACACAGTTTGCGCCTATGAAAAAATAAAAAGAAACAAGATATATAACTTTCTTGAAATAAACATCAATTGTTATTCACACGAGAAATTTCGAGCTCTAAGTGACGTGTCTGTCAAATAGACCATCGTGCGGACTCGTTAAGCAATCTCGAAAGAATGAATGAAATTAACCACGCACAAACTCACACATTCCCACAAACTTAATCAGTAACACAAACACATATTCACAGATACACATAGATGTTAACACGAACAGAATAAAAAAAAATATCCCTGCACAAACACATTCAAAATAAACAGCTGGTTTTCAAATATACCGTCTGTCAAAATGAAAGAGACGGTGTTGCTTTTGTGTTTCTGTCTGAAGGTGGCGGGGTCGGTTTCTGCGTCCGAGTAGCGGGGTAGGCAGGAAAACGACACGAAATTGTGACTGTTTTTGTTTATGTACAGGTGTGTGTGAACGTGTCAGTTTCTTTGTTTGTGTGTATGCACACCCATCTACTTATATGAACGTATATATATATATATATATAAATACATATATATATATATATGTATATATATATACACACACACCAACACACTCGTATATGTATATTTATATTTATATATGTATATTTGTATATGTTTTATATATGTGTGTATGTGTGTGTGGGTGTATTATATATATATAATATATATGAATATATAAAGATATACATTTATATATATATATATAAATGTATGTATATATATGTATGTATATATATATATGTGTGTGTGCATGTGTGTGCATGTATGTGTGTGTGTCTATACAAGAATCTATGTATGTGTGTGCATTACATCTATACATATATATTTATTTATTTATTTATTTATTTATAGATATACATATGTATATATGCATAGACACATAGAAACGCACTCACAAAGTTAGTGAAAACATTTAGATATCTTTCTCTCCCGCTCACTCTATTTCTCTCTCTTAGCCTTTCTCTGCCGTTTCTCTCTGTATCTCGTTTTTACGAAATTTTGTTTAAATACAAGAACTTGTAATGTTGATTAAAGATTAAACAATTCCGTTTATATAATGACTTACAATTGTTATACTTATTGGAAACATTCTTTGACGTTCTGAATGTTTTAAGTTTAAAGAATAATATTTCTAGATAATTGTATGCAGTTGTTGACACATTTAACAAAAATCAAACATGAGCTGCACTTTATTAAAGTACGATTAAGGATTCTGATGATGTTTTGTCAATGTGTGATATTCAATTTGGGGGGCTGAAATCGGTTCAAATAACTTCTTTTTCATTAGCGCTTCATATAGTCGATAAAAGGTAATTCAGCATAGAAAGTACCGGGCCAAAGATCAATCAGCATTTACTCCGTTACTTTGTCGATCCTGTTGAGCTGTTACTTCAAGGTGATGAAACATAGCGACATATGGCTCTTCGATTTGGTTAGCAACGAGAAAATTTCAAAGCTGGATCATATCGCTGGGTTTTAACTATAAATTTGTCTATCACATGTTCGCATGTTTGTGGCCACTATATATCGATACACTGTTATAAATATATATATATATATATATATATATATATATATATATATATAATTTAAAATAGGATGAAATCTTTATTATTCCCTTTAAATATACTTTCCCTTATGAGGTTTTCACGCTGACTACTTGATAAATTCTTATAAAGTCTTTATCCTATTTAAAATTTTGAATTTAATCGTTCTCCTTTTGTTGAACCGCTAAGTTACGGGGACGTAAACACACCAGCATCGGTTGTTAAGCGAAGTTGCGGGGACAAACACACTCACACAAACATATACACACACATACATATATATATATATATATATATATATATATATATATATATATATATATATATATATATATATATATATATATAAACATATATATGACGGGCTTCTTTCAGTTTCCGTCTACCAAATCCACTGACAAGGTTTTGGTTGGCCCGAGGCTAAAGTAGAAAATACTTGCCCAAGGTACCACGGAGTGGGACTGAACCCACAACCATGTGGTTGGTAAGCAAGCTTCTTACCACTCAGCCACTCCTGTGCGTACTTGATCAATTGGTCGATAATATAAAGTACCAGTCTACTACTGGGATCATAATAATCAATTAATCCCGTCCCCACCTCCACTAATATCGCTGGCTTTGTGCCAAAATTTAAAGCCATTACATCATATAAACACAACAGAGGCATATATGCCCTTTAACAATCTATGATGGAGTTTTGTCTTCGAACTGCATGGCTAATCTAAATAAAGCCAAATTTTCTCATCACGTTGTATTACATAAGTGCAACTTTATCGAATATGCATTTAGTATTCAAGATTTCCCCCTGTGTTACATTTCTTTCAGCCATATTGCTTATCTACATAAACAGCGATATTACTATGCGAAGCATAATCCCTTGAATCGACAAGATTTTTAAATAATCGGAGAATTGTAAAGTAGCAACGCCACAAGAAGGGCATAATTCGATATTGAGTGAATATTTCGTTGTTCAGTTACAGTTTTTAAACTTCATTCTTCTGTTTAGGGAATTTTAATGTGTATAGACATTCATTGAAGTGCTTACTCGCTACCGTCATAATATTGGGTACTGTCTCTCGATTATTTACTGTCATTTAATGATGATATGCTTTTATCAGTGTTCTTTCTACGCATGAAGGCATGCCTACTGAATAAAAATACTAAGAGCACCAAATTCCAACTGGATACTGCAGTGCACAACAGAAATTTTCAAACGGGATTTGACAGGAGATTTGCGTACATAGACAGTGCAAATGCACCATCTGTAATCTAGTGTATGTTCAGTAGTATACAGTTCTAGATGTCATACTTCACCTATTTATGTAATTTAGACCACCTATATCAGTTGAAAAATGTTATGGCAATTTTAGTATAAATTTCAATACAACAATTGTGTATGATTTATATACACGATATGCAATATTGGTACACTGCCCCCGCGCACACATACACAAACATATTTATATATGCATATATATAGGTGTGCGTGTCTATACTATATATTATTTATAATGTAATATAGAATAATTAATATATATCAAAATAAAATTAAACATACGATATGTATGTATATCCATGTGTAATACACACACACACACACACACACATATATATACACATATTTATATATGTATATATATGTATATATATATATATATATATATATATATATATATATATATATATATATATATATATATATATATATATATATATATGTATATGTACAAATTATATATATATATATATATATATATATATATATATATATATATACATATATATATATATATGTATATATATATATATGTATATGTACAAATTTTATATATATATATATATATGTGAGTAAAAATAAATACAAAAAAAAGGGTTTTGTATGATCGTGTATAGAGGAATATATTATTTTATTTAAAAGAGTTCCAACTCTGTCTGTTTTTTTATGTTTTTTATTCATATTCTTGTAAAATTTATGTGGGATATAGAATATGGAATATATAATATATAATATAAAAAAAGATGGATTGTACAATGAAATGAAGTATTGAATGTCTTATTGAATATATGGAATATGTCTTATTGAATATATGAAATATTGAGTGTTCAATATAATGGATTAAATATATAAATATATAAAGGCGAATACGTATTTTCTATAGCTTGTGGTATTCCATCATGGCCGGTATGACAGACTGTAACAGACTGTGTAAATATATATATACACATATTTATATATGTATTTATATATGTATATATATATATATATATATATATATATATATATATATATATATATATATATGCATATATATATATATATATATGTATACATTTATATACATATATATATATATATATATATATATATACATACACACACACTAACACACACACACACACACACACACACACACGTAACGATATGAATATTTGTAAGTGTGATTGAGTGTATTATGATTATTATTATTATTATTATCATTATTATTATTATTATTATTATTATTATTATTATTATTATTATTATTATTATACATTTCCAGGTTTATGTGCGTTAATATACATCATTCAAATAATTCTTTTCCTGTTTCTCAGTTGACATAAGCATTATAACTTTGATAATACAGTGTAAGCGCTACGTTTGAAAACCATCACATCATCATTTCTTATTTCATCACAATACGAATGATAGAATTAACGTCATCTTCTATCAAGTTTTCAACTTAGAGGTAGACAAGGAAAACTTAACATAGAAAGTGTAATTACTACGATACTTTGCCGTGGCTGCGATTCGCTGACTTTTATGACAGACTACAAGGCATGCTACACGTTATTACTCCATATTATATCTTTGTAGGTAACATTATCCAATGTTTCAGTGCTTTTGTTGTGTGGCTTTCATGTTATGCAATAATTTTCTATATTTATTTCTATATTTTCATAAATTTCTCTATGATGCTACGTCTCCGGAAATATATACACGCTGTTATGTGTATTATGGTAGAGCCTAAAATTTCACTGAGTTCTCTGATTTATATATTGCATGTACGGTTTCAAATGGCCTATACATATATATAAGAATGTGTTCAAAAGAATAACAGAGACAACTAATTCAAATTAAACATTTTTCAAATAGATCATTACACTATTTGAGCATGTGAGGGTGCAGGAGCGGTTGTGTGGTAAGTAACTTGATTACCAGCCACGTGGTTCTTGGCTTTCAGTCCCACTGCGTGGCACCTTGGGCAAGTGTCATCTACTGTGGCCTTGTGAGTGGATTTGGTAGACGGCAAAAGGCACCGTTAGAAAAAGTACTAGGCTTTGAGCATGTGAGGGCGCAGGAGTGGCTGTTTGGTAAGTGGCTTGCTCACCAACCACATGGTTCTGGGTTCAGTGCCATGCAGTCGATTTGCTCGACTAAAGGCGGTGCTCCAGCATGGCCGCAGTCAAATGACTGAAACAAGTAAAAGAATAAAAGAGTAAAGAGTATGTGATTAATGTAGTAAATTCCTAATAATCGTCGTATGCTTACGTTAATCAAATTCAGTGTTCTATATAATAGGTGTGGGTGTGGCTGCGCGGTAAGAAGTTTGGTTACCAACTAGACGGTTTCTGGTTCAGTCCCACTGCGTGGCAACTTGAGCAAGTGTCTCCTACTGTAGCATCAGGCTGACCAACATATTGAGAGTGGACTTGGTGGACGGAAGCTGAAAGAAACTGAAGGCGGTGAGCTGGCAGAAACGTTAGCACGCCAGGCGAAATGCTTAGCGGTATTTCGTCTGTCTTTACGTTCTGAGTTCAAATTCCGCCGAGGTTGACTATATATGCCAGCGTTATATTTCAGTGTAGTAGAAGTATACATGAATTTGACTCACAAACAATAGAATATAACTCTTTCGAAACTGCGTTCACATCATTATATAGAGGGGAAAAAAAAATATGTTACAAGATAGAATGAAGATAATGTTCCAATTCGTTTCTCCGAAAACTGCAAATTTAGTTCTACGCTTTTGGACTTTACACCTTTAGTAAGATCAAGATGCATAAGGAAATAAAATTACGAATAAAGTTTTTAACTACCATTTCCCCTTACGAACATCTAATAGTGTTTTACTTTTCAAAATAACCGTAGAAACCCCAGGCATTATAAATTTACTAATTTACATATTGAATATAAATTTGTTACATTTTAACATATTTACCGAATAACATTTAAATTAAAAGTGTATTAAGTATATTTTACCCTGTTATTTTTTTCTTCGGATTAACTATGTTAACCCAATTATGTATTTAATATTATGTAAAATATTCACTGCCTTTCTAATGGAACGTAATATTCATTACCAAGTATTTATTACAAATTTGACGATATCTGTAAAAGCGTTTAATTCTTAATATTTTGTTCTTAATTACAAATACTACGTCATGGGTTTAGTCCGTATGCTTTCTAAGACTGCCATGATGTCGCCTACATTAAGATTAAGTTATAGTCGGTTCAATCGAATTCATTCTTTCAGTGATATCTCATTTACGAATCCTGAAGGAATGAAATGCAAATTAACCTTGGGACCTCACTAAATACTGACACGTAATATCTGTTGAACGACTGTGAAATTGCCAGCCACTAATCTCAAGCCAATATACACACAAGTAAATGTACACAAACACAGAAACACGCTCACACACGCACACACACACACACAAACACTCGCTCTCTCGCGCACACATATGATATTATTTATTTCCTTAATTTTGCTCATCAGTAAAACTGCTTTAATTTCTTTCTATATATATATATATATATATATATATATATATATATATATATATATATATATATATATATTCTTACACGGTTTCCATCTCTTTCTTTGTCACTCTTGTCACACATTTCTCCCTCATATACCTTCTCTAGCTGTTTTTCCCTCCTCTCGCTATATGTCCTATTCTTTTACTTTCCTAATATTGTTTCCATCTCTATATTGTAGTTAACACTCTGGCCACGCTATGGAAATAGGGTGTGATCTGAACTTAGATGAACTCATTATAGATGATTTGACAGGTAATCAATTTTCTTATTAGGTAATGGAAATATTTCATGTCGAAAGACAGCATGAGTATATATAGTGCAGGTGTATATATATATATATATATATATATATATATATATATATATATATATATATATATATATATATATATATATATACACAAACACAGACAATCACACAAGAACAAATACATATGCATGTATATACCTATATGTGTATATATATATATATATATATATATATATATATATATATATATAATCATAAATATACAGGGATTAGCATTGAGTTGCTTCTCCAACATACTGAAAATCTAGAAATAGCAGTCAAAGAACTATTGATTCTAAACTACAAATTTTTCTCTAAATGGATGGCGATATTTATGGCACACATAGAACAAAAAACCAGAGTGAAAAGCAAAAACAAACCTGCCTTTAGTTAATTGGATACGAACGTTTCGCGGTTAAGATATAAATCGATTCCGACTCATCAGCCCAATATTCTTATAAATTTGAAAGTGTCTTTAAAAAAATTCACGGTAATTTCTGGCCATGCGACACCAAAAACCAACGAGAAGAAAAGGCACTTACGAATTCATCGGCTAGTGAGTTCAGGCATCCCACCACAAAAGAAATCCATTCCATGTGCATCACAAATAGTCCCGTATGAAAAAAAGTCCCGTGTGAAGGGATTACGGTTTAACCATCTAACTTAGAGGTATCAAATATAAATTATACAAGAAAAAGGGCAGGGAATCATCAATTAGTAATAGAATTAATAATTAACAATTTTGCCAAGTAGTTCAGTATGAAAAAAACCTTTATCGGTAAAATCATTTATCATCATAAATATACAGGGATTAGCATTGAGTTGTTTCTCCAACATACTGAAAATCTAGAAATAGCAGTCAAAGAAATACTGATTCTAAACTACAAATTTTTCTCTAAATGGATGGCAATATTTATGGCACACATAGAACAAAAAACCAGAGTGAATAGCGAAAAAAACCTGCCTTTAGTTAATTGGATACGAACGTTTCGCGGTTAAGATATAAATCTATTCCGACTCATCAGCCCAATATTCTGATAAATTTGAAAGTGTCTCTAAAAAAATTCACAGTAATTTCTGGCCATGCGACACCAGAACCAACGAGAAGAAAAGGCACTTACGAATTCATCGGCTAGTGAGTTCAGGCATCCCACCTCATATATATATATATATATATATATATATATATAAAGTGAAGTATATTTGCCATTTAAATGTGGCTGACCCCTAAGGGTGGATGTTACTGTTGCTTTTAGCCCCAGGAGAACATCTCCTCCAGCTGGCTTAGCGACTAAAAGCAACAGTAACATCCACCCTTAGGGGGTCAGCCACATTTAAATGGCAAATATACTTCACTTTATCGTGCAGTTACTGTTAACACCTTGTTCAGAGATTTAACATTGCTTATATATATATATATATATATATATATATATATATATATATATATATATACATATATACATACGGACATGTAAATATCTGTGTGTCTGCGTGTCTGTATCAAAGCTCCTTTCCCATTCATACTGGATTATACGGGTTTCCTGTATTCTCTCGCGTGCATACATTCACCCTGAGCCGGACGTCGGTCCGTGAGAGGATTACTCAATTTTAACAACTGAGTGGACTGGACCAACGTGAAATGATATGCTTTGCTGAAGATCACATCACGAATCGCCGGACACATAAATCGAAACCATGATTGCAATAGTTTAATCACTAAGCTTCATGCCTACACACACACACACATACACACACACACACACACACACACACACACACACACACATAGGCGTAGGAGTGGCTGTGTGGTAAGTAGCTTGCTTACCAACCACATGGTCCCGGGTTCAGTCCCACTGCGTGGCATCTTGGGCAAGTGTCTTCTACTATAGCCTCGGGCCGACCAAAGCCTTGTGAGTGGATTTGGTAGACGGAAACTGAAAAGAAGCCCGTCGTATATATGTATATATATATATATATATATATATATATATATATATATGTGTGTGTGTGTGTATATGTTTGTATGTGTGTGTTTGTCCCCCCTATCATCGCTTGACAACCGATGCTGGTGTGTTTATGTCTCCGTAACTTAGCGGTTCGGCAATAGAGATCGATAGAATAAGTACTAGGCTTCTAAAGAATAAGTCCTGGGGGTCGATTTGCTCGACTAAAGGCGGTGCTCCAGCATGGCCGCAGTCAAAAGACTGAAACAAGTAAAAGAGTAAAAGAGTATAGATATACATATATATGCGCGTGTGTGTGTGCTAGTATATGTGTATATATGTATGTATATATGTATGTGCGTGCGTGTTTGTGTATGTGTGTATACTAATAGCAACGCACACAAATGACATCATTATTTGTCGTTACGGTTCTATTTATTATGTGTCTTGGTTAATGCATTTACGTTTGCGATTCAAAGTAGAGACTTCTCAATGGTAAATACTTTGATTTAGCCAGTATTTCTTGTGCGAAGCTTTTGGTAGTCTTCGTTCACTAGTAATTATTTGTTGATGTATCTTTCACATAACGTTTTGATCTTCACAGAAAAGAAATAAACTGTTTATTAGAGTCCATGTGTCGAATGCGAAGAAGGTAATGTTCTTTGGCTTCGTTATATCAGATGTCATTTGAAGAAGATTCACACCACTCGAATTAATATGATACAAAAAGCGTTTGTTTTGTGAATTGATGTTGTAGTGGTATATATTTATTTGTATATTATCTGTCAGTGTCTTTTTCATAGGCGTGTTTCAACAATCGTTGGTTAGGCTGGTAAACATCTTCAATTATTTATATCGATTCTTTATTTTCTGAGTTCAAATCCCGCTGAAGTCACATTTTCCTTTCATGGTTTCGATATCTTAAAACAAAGTACTAACCAAACGCTGGTCGATGCTGCAACCTAAAGCAGCCTTTCATAATTACATCGCCTGGCACCTAAATTAAGTGGCTTAGTGGTTAGGAGAACTTACTTTTTCACTCAACCTGATAGTGTCCTTTTCTAGTCGTGCTGATAACAGTCTCTCTATCTATCTCTCTCTCTCCCTCTATCTCTGTCTCTCTCTCTCTCTCTCTCTCTCTCTCTCTCTAAATATATATATATATATATATATATATATCATCTCTCTTTCATTCTGTATATATATATATATATATATATATATATAAATAAATAGAGAGATAGATATAGATATATATTCATATATACATATATATTTATTTATACATGTATATATATTTGCATTTATATATATATATATATATATATATATATATATATATATATATATATATATATATATATATATATATATATATATATATATAATCATAAATATATAGGGATTGACAGTAACCTGCTTCTCCAACATACTGAGAATTCAGAAATAGCAGTCAAAGAACTACTGATTTCAAAACTACAAATTATTACTCCAGATTGATAGCGATATTTTTGATACACACAGAACAAAAAACAGTAGAGAAGAGTAAAAAAAACACCTGCCTTTAGTTAATTTAGTACGATCGTTTCACAGTTAAGAGTAAAGAATACTCTATTCTGATCTTCAGCTAAATATTCTAATAAATTTGTTAATGTCTAAATAACTCACGTTAATTTTGACCATGTGAACATTGACAATTCCCTGCCCTGCATATCTATATTTTAATAATACCTCTAAGTTGAATAGTTAAACCGCAGGAAGTTCGTACGGGTCTCTTTTCTATGCGGGACTATTTATGATGCACACTGAATTGAATTTATTAGGGCGAGGGATTTTGAACTCACTGGCCGATAAATTTCTTAACGTCTTCCTCACGTGGTATTGATGTTCACACGGTCAAAATTAACGTGAGTTATTTAGACATTAACAAATTTATTAGAATATTTAGCTGAAGATCAGAATAGAGTATTCTTTACTCTTAACTGTGAAACGATCGTACTAAATTAACTAAAGGCAGGTGGTTTTTTTACTCTTCTCTACTGTTTTTTGTTCTGTGTGTATCAAAAATATCGCTATCAATCTGGAGTAATAATTTGTAGTTTTGAAATCAGTAGTTCTTTGACTACTATTTCTGAATTCTCAGTATGTTGGAGAAGCAGGTTACTGTCAATCCCTATATATTTATGATTATAAATGTTTTTTACCGAAAAGGTTTTTCTATACTGAGCTACCCGGCAAAATTGTTAATTATTAATTTTATTACTAATTGACGATTCCCTGCCCTGCATATCTCTATATATATATATATATATATATATATATATATATATATATATATATATATATATATATATATATATATATACATATATACCTGTATATGTGGTTCCATACAGTGTAGGTATGTTGTGTGTATATACACATATATACCTGCTTATATGGTTCCATATATTGTATGTATGTATATTATGTATATATATATATATATATATATATATATATACTCACACATATACTTGCACATATGGTTCCATATATTGTTTCAAAAGATTTTATTTTGTCTTCGCCTTAAATATATTTCGTATTTTCCATAGAAATCTTTTCTACAATATATCATTGAAATTTCTTTTTTTTTTTTTTGTTCTGTAAATTCCTCAGAAAAGAAAAGAAATGTCTTTTCAGCAATTAAATTGAAAGTTATTCACTACTTGAGATTCCGATCGTAAATACACAGTTACCGTTAAATTCATGGAGATACAATACGTGCATAGAAGCGTGTGTATACGTTTGGTAGGTGGCGGGCGTTTAAAAAAAAATTAGCTTCAAAAATTAAAAATTTACGCCAATATATTGACTAAAATCGATCGTAAATACTTAGTTACCGTTCAACACTTGGAAATAGATTTTTTGTACGTGTGCAAGTGTGAATGTGTTTCTTTGTGAATGTGTTTCTTTGTGCGTGTGTTTGTACATCTTTTCCCGATTGCGTGTATGTGTGTGTATGCATGTGAGTGAGCATGCGTATTTTTAAAGTTTTTTTTTTTTATTTATATCGCATATTACGTGAATGGTGTAAGCTGAATACATCGTAAATACTTAAGTTATCGTTCAACACTTGAAGATATTTTATGCGTGTATAAATAAGCGTTTATGTAAATAAGCGTGTATAAAGCATGTGTGTATGAGTCTGTGTGTGTGCGCGTGTATGCCTTTGTGCGCGCGTATTGATAAAGAAATATATATTTTAATTATAAATTACATAAATAAACTTACTTGAAGTAATAAAAGCTTAAATAGCGAGATAGAGGAAAGTGTGGAGGACAACGCCAACAATAAACTACGATGATTTTTGTGTATTTTTCTTATTAATTTTATGCAACTTCTGAAACTAGCTCGGCTTCGTTTTTTGGTGTGTTAAGTATATCTAATCTTTAGATGCTTATGTAGAATTATCCGTATGTATTATCATGTGTGTGGAGGCGCAATGGCCCATTGGTTAGGCCAGTGGACTCGCGGTTATAGGATCGCAGTTTCGATTCCCACACCGGGCGTTGTGAGTGTTTGTTGAGCGAAAACACCTAAAGCTCCACATGGCTCCGACAGGGGATGGTGGCGAACCCTGCTGTACGCTTCAACCACAACTTTCTCTCACTCTTTCTTCCTGTTTCTGTTGTACCTGTATTTCAAAGGGCCAACTTTGTCACACTGTGTCACGCTGAATATCCCCGAGAACTACATTAAGGGTACACGTGTCTGTGGAGTGCTCAGCCACTTGCACGTTAATTTCACGAGCAGGCTGTTCCGTTGATCGGATCAACTGGAACCCTCGACGTAGTAAGCGACGGAGTGCCAACAACAACAACATAACAATTATCATGTGTATTCAGCAACTCAACTTTTCGATAATAACGTATGTTGACTCCATTGTAGCGATTACTCCATGCGTTCGAATATAGAAGTGGTTAACTGTTGGGTTCAGGCTCCTATGTTCTCAGTCTCTCGATGTCAGCGCTGTTGATTTTCTCTTCTGCTTTTCTCCTTGGCAGTGGCTAGGGGCGGATGTATACATGTGTGCGTGTCCGTGTGTTTTTGCGTGAGTTTAGCTGTGTGTGTTTCATTGGGAGGCTTCTTACATATTTAATAGGACAAAACCAAGACCTGTGGAAAAGTCTAATAGTGCAGCAGAGGGTCAGCATTCATCTAGCAACAGCGCACGAGGAATTAGAAATACACCAAGTGTTGATGAACGAATGTGCTTTACTTCTCTTTTGCAATAGAGAACTTTTCCTTGTGAAGGTAATCATCTAAGTTAGTGGATATTAAATCCCTTTAGAAATAATGGACGCAGTCTCTAAATCTAGGCTTCTGCTTTTCTGTAAATTTGCATTCGTTGGTAAGGATTTGAAGATATGAAACAGGATTTCTTTTATATAATCCGGGTATCACCTATTTCATGCTGAGTTCGTACTAAACCACAATTGTATATTTCAATAATACACCTTTCTCATTGAATTTCAAATATAATGAGAATATTTTCACAACTCCTTTTTCTTTTTCGTAGGGTTATTGTCATGTAAAAGAAATGTGAGAATTAAACAATTGAAGCTCTCAATTGTATGCTGCATAAAACTGAATATCGCTATAAATTATATCCACTGACGCATAGAAAAGATTCAGCGTAAAATTGTCACTGCACGGCATGCAATGCTGACAGCGACTGGGTGAAGGGCTTGAACGTAATATTCAATAAAGAATGTCAGAGTGTGGGAGCGGTCTCACTGGAAACTGAATGAGCTGCCTTCATGAGCCTATTCGTACATAGTCTTCTATTATAATTCGGATTATCAACATTAAGAGAGAACGTACGTAAGATAATAACAAAATCTATGATAAATATATTACAAAGTAAACATATTTCTAATCATAAAACAGAGGTAAATTTAGTATTTGTTTATCATATAGTCTAAGATTTTCATTTCAACCTTACAAATTATTTATTTATCGTATTAGATTTATTGTAACATCTTTCTCTTCGTTATCGAATAATGGTATATTATGTTCTATTTATTTGTTTGCCTCTTTATTTATTGCTTACGTATTTCATTGTGATTTATTTTGCGTGAATTCACCATTTCTTGATTCCTTCAGGTTTCAGCAGATGTAGTTTGCATATATATATGTATTTGTTTGTGCGTGTGCTTGTGTGTATGTGCTTGTGCGTGTGTGTGTATGCGTCTCCGTGTGTGTGTGCGTATGCATGTGTGTGTACGAAGATGGGTTGAAAAGTTCATAGGCTGCCTATGGAGGAGTGACGCTACAGCAGCGAAATCTTGTTTCTTTCCAGGTAAACAGATATTTGACGATTCAACGAATGATTCAAATGTAACTAGAATTGACTTCCTTTGAAAGTGCAAATGAAGTTAGACATTGTATGATATATGAGATTTGCAAGTCCTATAGTTATTTAATTTTACCCTATTTTTGCCATTTATTAATTATGTTTAGTTATTTTATAGCACCTAAAAGAATTGCAGATAGCGATTTTCAATGTTTATTTTTATAAGATATTCCTGCACACTTTTGCAACGGGGGCTCAAATACCATCTGGTCCTGGAGGTCAGTGGACAAAATTATTGAAACTTTTACATATTTTCCTGTAGTGGTTATATCGCTGATTAAATTACTTGTATTGCTTTCTGTCTATGTCTGGCTAAATGAATTCTCCCTGTACTCAAAATAATTACGCTTGAATACCTAAGAGGAAACTTCGTTACTGAAAACGTTGTATGTATGAATATCAGTTGGAGCATTGCTCTAAAATTCTATTCTGATATCCCAGTTGACAGCTGCACAGTTTGATTAGATGAAACTTGCGTGACACGTATAATGACCAAAAAGAAAAGAAGAAAAAAAAAAACGAAACTGTAAGGTTAGTTTAACTTTGTTTTAAATTTCACCAAAAGTTTTAGAAGGGATTTAAGATACCTTTGAGATCTCTTTACAATGTCTCATATCTTAGAAAGAAGTTTTTCCCTCACCTAAAGTTATATGGGTGATTTATTGATTATCCGTTTCCCATCTTAGTTTTCTCAACATAAAACATTCGGTTATATTTCGGAATAGTTTTATTGTTAAATGTGGACAGTTTTGTGTTTAGTCAACTATTTTTTTTTATGTCGTTTAGTATAGTCATGTGCGTAAATAACTTGCATTTTTTCTTTTTCTTTTTTTTTTTTTTTTTTTTTTTTTTTTTTTTGCTAGTTATCTCTTCAAGACAGATTTCCAATTCACCTCTTGTTTATAAGCTGAAAATGCCAACCGATAGTACATTGTTAGAAAAAAAAAGAAGTGAATGTTGTGTGTAATTTGGTGGTTTCATGGAGATACTTCCTTCTATACAGTGATCATGAAAAGTGGAAGGAAATATATGTTTTTTACAACATATACAATACAAATATTGCTTATACAGAAAAAAGAAACAGAAGCAATTTTATGCACTCCGGCAGCAAACATTCCAATTCTGGAAAAACAGCGTTGTTGGTTATAGTTTTCCAAATAAATATATTATTGGTTCCTTCCTATCTGGGTATTATCAAGTGTATCCAAGATGTGTGTAACTCGATGAGGAACAAATTTCTGGAGAGAATTCGTTCTGAAAACGTCTGAGTTTTTAAAAGTTTTCTCGTTAATCTTTTACCCAGAGATATTTTACATCAATCACCCAGGTCAAATGGGTTGACAACGTGTCGGAATTCCACTGTATGCATATGCACTTGTGTATGTGTATATATGCGTCTCTGTGTGTGTGTGTTTCTGTGTGCGCATGTCTGTGTTTGTGCGTGTGTGTGTATGTGTGTGTACGCGTGCGCTCGTATGTGTACCTGTGTATATGTATATTTCTGCGTGTATTGTCTTCCACGTTGTGATTAAAAATACCAGAGTAGAATATGCTGTTCGAAATTGCATCTAGATGTTCACCCAGTAAACAAAGAAGAAGCTCTACGAACCGAAAAGCTGAAACGACACAGCACACTTACAACGCACAACCATTTTACAGTATGAAGATAAGAGTCCAAATCTTAGTTTAGAATTATTTTTGTACTGCGTATAACCACTTGGGTTGCGCATATCGTGTGGTAATACTTCCAATGGTGTTGTCGAGCACATCGACTCCAGTACTTATTGAAGTTTCGCACGTTTACCATCTATGTCTATTTGTGGAAGCACTAGCTTACGGCTGAGGAATGAATAATATAGCCCATCGCCCATAGTACTAGGACAAATCCCACCTCCCGACAAAATGGGATATTGTTCTTTCTTTACAAAAAAAAAATATATATATATTTTAGGAAAGTGAAAATTCATTAAAATATTTTAAATAAGACTGCGACCAAGCTAGGTCATCACCCTGAATAATTTTTTGTCAAATGAATCGACCCTCAATACATATCTTTTAAGCCTGGTTCTTATTCTATCGATCTTTATCGTCGAACAGCTAATCTGCAAAGTATTGTCGGGAGACAAACGCACACACACACACACACACGCGCACACACGCACACATATACACACGCAACACGGACTTCTTTCGCTTTCAGTCTGCCAAATCCTCTCACGAGGATTTGGTCGGCTCTGGGCTCTAATAGAAAACATATGCGCAAGGTGCCACGCAATGGGACTGAACACGGGACCATGTGGTTGGAAAGCAAGCTTCTTACCACGCCTGCCACTAGGATCATATTTTGGGAATCCCAACAGTACTCTCGTCAGTATACCCTTGCATTCGTGCAGGTCTTGTAGAAGAATTCATTCGTTCTGAAATTCGAACTTTCTAATTAATGATTGCCCATACTTTTGTATTAGTCCTCAATAGCTTCTATTTTTCAGGGCATTAAACTCTCCAGAATTTATCAATATCATCTTCAGAAGAAAGATACAATAGTAGCAATTTTATTGCAGTAGGCAGAAAGGTATTGCCGGAATGATGCTGTACCTGAAATGCCACCTTTATCTAAAATGACCTTACTTAATTTTAACTCCATAATACTTCGATAGTTTATACCAGCACATATAATTCGTATTGATTTCTATTCATGTTTTGACATTAGTAGAAATTCTATAGACAAGTTTCTGGATTCTTCATGAAATACCATTAAGATGGCTATATTATCGACTTTTGTCTATCTAGTTTTGTTTGTCATTATGTGCAGTAATGGCATAGTATTGTGTTCTTAATTGCATGAATCACTGCCTTGAATCTTGGTACTGCCTGTACTATGTAGCTGTTTGAGTCATGAAATTTACTGTTTTTCAGTTTAATTGCAATAGAGGTAGATAAATCCATCGACACATAGATAGATAGATAGATAGATAGATAGATAGATATATTTGTATTATATATATATATATGTATATATGCATGTATATATATATATATGTGTGTGTGTATGTGTTTCTATACAACTCAACACGACACTTTGTTTAACAGATTATTAGTTACATTATCTCCCGTTTATTGTTTCTTTTCTTACAGCTCCTCAGTGACATTCTGAACTGCCGAATCCAGGCAAAAGATTCGACTCAACCTCGCATTTGTCATACTGCATTTGAAATTACAGATTGATAGGGAGAATGATGCATAGAATAAACATATTTAGTTTTCTTCGTTTAAATATGATGAGGACAAATATTCGTCAAATGTATATAATGTAAATAATGTAAATATTACGAAGTTCTTAAGACGTCTGGTCGGTGATAATCATGCACACCACTATTTCATTCTTTTTAGAAACCTAGAGCATGATAAAACTTATGATTTATTAATTAACCACTCAGTTTAGTAAAATATAGCACATATATTAAAGTATTACAGGTGAATTGGTTTATGTTATGGATGTGTCATGGCATCTTTATAAAGCCTTTAATATTAAATAGCAACTTTGTAACAGACAACAGAAGAGCAGAAAAACACTGAATTTGCAATTTTTTTAATTAATAACGGTTATCATTATAATAGTATTTTTATTCCGTCGTGTCTTTAGATCATTTTTTTTCTCAAAAGATGGTAATTATTTATTAATATTTTCAAAAAAATTTAAACGAAAACTATTTGTGACAAGAAATTAATTTAAATTGGCAAACGGAAGAAAATATGTGAAATCTATCACAAGCAATAATTAAGAATAAGAATAAATAGCTGTCACATGAATATATATGAACGACTCATTCACAATATATATAATAATGAAACGGTAAATGATATATGTATGTCTATATATGTGCGCACGTATGTATGTACATGTTTGTGTGTATTTATATATAGAATACTTATATACTTCAACATATATACTTGTGTCAGTATATATACATTTATGTATGTATAAACACTCACATATGTGTGTTTGTGTGTGTGTGTGTGTGTGTGTGTGTGTGTGTGTGTGAGTGCATATAGTTATTCATAGATACATAATGTATATTGAAGTTATATTCGTATGAACAAGCTAATCAACATATCTACAAAGAACTGGAAATTATTGAATTAGAAAGTGAAAAAAAACAAAGAAAAACAAAGAGATCTACACTGTACAAAATACCTCAATGTTGGAGACTGAGAAAATATTTAGAAATAGCATTAAAGAAATAAACCATATAACAATAGAAGACATTAGAAAATGCGAGCTTATGATAAACAGTAAACATGAAAAACAAAACAGACACTTAGTTATCTTGTTTCATTTGTTTGTTTGTTAGTTTGTATGTATGGTTTGCTTTGTCTTTTGTTTTTCATTTATTTATTTTTATTTATTTACTTCAGTAACTGCTGTCTTTGAGTTTTCTGTATTGAATTCTCGAAATCTTCTCTGTCCATTTGTCTGAAACGTTAAAATTGATAAGCTAACATTCCAACATTCAAAGCCTGTGTTATATAGATCTTGTATGAGCTAACATTGTCTGCACACGACTACCGGACGTTTACACACACACACACACCCGCACACACACAAACACACACACACACACACACTTACACATACACGCACGGACACATATATATGTAAGATAAAATATATATATACACACACATCACTGTATATATGTATATATATATAATTATGTATACATATATATATAACATAAAATAAATGCTTATTTATGTGTTGTAGTAAAACAATAACTATTCCACATTACTCCGAAGGATTACGCAACCATGTAGAGTAAAAATATATTATTCTCGAAAAAGAGTAGTGTTGACAGTGACTTCGAATCTTAAGTCATCTAAACCATCATGAGACTGTAGATATACGCACATAGTACACACATAAACACATATATGATACGTGTGTGTCTGTGTGCATATATATATATATATATATATATATATATATATATATATATATGCATGTGTGAGAACCAGTGTGCCTGCGCATGCGTAAGTCTGAGTGCATGTGTGCATGTTAGTAATGAACATGTGTCTAATATCAAGTGCTTCTATATGGTATATGTGTCCCGATATTTGATGATTGGCATGGTTTAATATTTCTCTGAGGAAAGACGTCGTGTAATATAGTGTAGAGGTCTGATCAAACTTTTGTCTGCATCTCTGTTGTTTACTATCTATGCTTGTGCGTTGTGTGTGCGTGTGTGTATGTATATGTGTGTGTGTCTGTTTGTGTTACGTTTGAATATGAGTTTAATTTTTTTCTATATCTCTTCTCAGTGTGCGTTCGTCTAATGTTTTAAACATTAATGCCACAAAAGATGGACATAGAGGAAATCCGGTTGTGGAGAAGGTTGCTTAAAACCATCTCTGATGTTTATCCTTTAGATATTCTAAATGTTGTTAGCTATTTTTCTCTACTATCTCTCTTTTTCTTTATATGTATATACATATAACTATATACATTCGCGTACATATAAATGTATGTGTGTGTGTGTGTGTGTATGTGTGTGCATGTATGTTCCATGTATATCGCTTACTTTCACTTCTATTTGAATGCATCTGTCTATCCATTGCTCCCTATCTATATTCATCTCTGATGTTTTTGCCTCTTTCTCTCTCGCCCCTCTCTCTCTCTCTCTCTCTCTCTCTGTGTATCTATCTATCTATCTGTCTCTATACCTCCCCATGGTCGCAGTCAAATAACTGAAACAAGTTGTTGGCACTCCGTCGCTTACGACGTCGAGGGTTTTACTTGATCCGTTCAACGGAACAGCCTGCTTGTGAAATTAACGTGCAAGTGGCTGAGCACTCCACAGACACGTGTACCCTTAACGCAGTTCTCGGGGATATTCAGCGTGACACAGTGAGACAAGGCTGGCCCTTTGAAATACAGGTACAATAGGAACATGAAGAAAGAGTGAGAGAAAGTTGTGGTGAGAGAGTACAGTAGGGTTCGCCACCATCCCCTGCCGGAGCCTCGTGGAGCTTTAGGTGTTTTCGCTCAATAAACACTCACAACGCCCGGTCTTGGAATCGAAACCGCGATCCTATAAACCGCGAGTCCGCTGCCCTAACCACTGGGCCATTGCGCCTCCACAACTGAAACAAGTAAAAGAATAATATACAACGCCTATATTTAACATGATTAAACAGGCGGGAGAGTAACGAAGTAATAATCACAGCTTCTTTAAGATATCTAAAATAATACAGAGATACTTCTGAAGATCTATAAACTTAGACATCAAAATAGGAAATAGGTATAAGTACAGCAGGAATTTCCTCGGCTCGCAGTTATTATTTGTAATTCAAAATTAAATGGGTGATGGGAATTATATATTACGGTATGTAACTATATCGTATTGCTTGTTTTTTATTACTGTTCCAGCTGAGATCGATTATCTGTCTTCCCGATGTCGCTAAAATGAATTTTATTCAAATATGAAAGAAGATGGTCGATTATGAATCTCAACTGAAATAAAAACGTGAAAGGGGGTGTGAAATGTCTTGTTATGAAGCCATGGTCACTTTGATTGTGTTATTGTCACAGCAGTACTATTCTAGATATATGAATGAGTAGGCAGGATGGTGGAAGCTCGAACTGTTTTGTACTAAGTTTTCGTTCAACAAGGCTAACCCAGGGCTAAAAAGTGATAGCGACAGCGGCAGCCACAAAAGAGACAGCTATTTTTGTCTTTGTTTTGTTCTTTAACTTCCAAATAACACGTGATTTCCATGATTTTGAACAATAATAAACCGTTTCCATCAGCGGATTCTCAGACTTTGAATTTAGGGCTACATTATCTAAACTCCCCGTTTTTGTTTTTGTTTTTGTTTTTGTTTTAAGATAGCAGGCTATGTTATAAGTGAAATTTCTAAGCCATTTCAACCACAACAATCAACTGTACAAATACCGCTCCGTTGGCTGAGAAACTCTCTCACTGGATATCAGGTTATTCATTACTGCTACCATATTTTAATTAATCAACTTCGGTCGATTTGCAAATAAACACGAACTGAAAACTTCAAGACGTTTAGTTCTATAACTGAATTATTTCATCCGCACTTGCCACCCTCGCAGTGATAATCAAAAGTAATACCCCACCCCTTCCCTGTAATTGATTGTATTAGAGCTATAAAACGCATCTTCATTTTTCAGATAGTGAATCAAAGAACAAACTACTCTGAAATGGTGTCCTATTGCTTTCTTCACTTCTAGTGAATAGATGCGGGCTAATGTGATGATATTTATTTGCACTACTAATACAGCACCTACTTACGGCAATAAATTATATCCTTCTTTCATTTCATTCTTTAAATGATTACGGCAAATGTGGAAGTCCGGAGAAGTAGAAGGATATGGGCATTAGCCAACTTCACAGTATCGAAACGGTAATAAGATACGAAACGTTGCTGTCTATCGACACATCAAACTCTGTTCTGTCAGATGAGATCGTTTAAAATTAATTATATCCTGCTCCACAAGGACTCTAATGTAATATATGTTTTATGTGTCTGTAAACATATCGAATCTCTCAATGGTGATGATGGTTTCAAAGTAGAACAATCATAGTATGTTTACAATAATGAAGCTCCTTCATTACTTAACCGTTCCATTATTACACCTTTTTCAGCTGATATAATGACAAGGATAATAGAAACAATTTCCTATGCTGTATTGATCGTATCTCCACACAAACTTTTCGCCTGCATTCAGTCGTTTACTGACAGTCAAAAGTATTGTGGATTGCTTATTAAACTCCAAAGGCTCGAAGGTAATGAAGATAGCAAAACTATTTGATACTGCTGGCCATTAATTTAACCAAGAAGCTGCAGTGTGTAGCGCTTCGTAAAGAAATAGTAGAGTGCTTTCAAAGTATTGGTGTTTAAATAACATATTAAAAATTTCACTGCAAATTCTTATCAATCCATGAACCGTTTACACGTTATATTGTCGGTTCTCAAGACTTTCAGTTCTGTTCCGGTATAGTGAGAAATCGATGACAGATATTGTTTAGATATGTTGTTAATGATAGGAGCCGGAATTCTTGGATAACACCTTAAAAGAAATTCACTGGGGGCGTACGATGCAGCGTTTCCTGAAACACGTATGTGTGGTTGTATCAAACACGTTCGTGTACGCTCGGGCGTGGGAAGACCTTTCGAAATAGTTTCGAAACAAAATTCCACTCATACACATTACGTGTGAAATCACATCATAGATGAAAGACTTCAGGTTGTAGAACGCATACGTTTGTCTCATCTCGCGTCAACACCTACGAATACTGTGTCAGTCGTTCATACCCTGTAAGAACGGTTGTTATTATATATATATATATATAAGGATATCTAATTGTTGATGTGCAACTGCAAATACATTGCCTCTGATGCTGGTGAATCAGAAATCTGAGTCCATCATTAACATTTGCTAGATGTTCCCTTGAAGGATTTGTGCCTCAATGAATATCATCCATATATTCCAGTAGACGTCGTTATCTGTTTGAGAAATATGACCTGCTATGCAACATAATTTCAGCAACCGGCAATACCTACTCGCTGTTAAACAATAATTGACGGCTGAAAGAAGTGAAGATCTCCCCTTTCATTTTGTGATCAAACTTTGAGATGTTATCAGTGTTAATGAAAATCCTGCTGTCCTTACCAATAAACCTATTTCGAATACATATATATATATGTGTGTGTGTGTGTGTGTGTGTATGTGTGTGTGTGTGTGTGTGTGTGTGTGTATAACGTATGTATGTATTGGAATTATGATCCTCGAAGCACATCACATGCATCAAAAACACATAGCATGTAAATTACTTTTGGATATAAAAAAAGTGTCGACGATATATCAATCTAATGTCTACATTCTTTTCATTATAGTTGTATGCGATGTGCTTTCAGAACCATTATTCAAGAGAAGAATTATTTCACGTTCCCTCGAAAGTCCCTGCAAATATGTGTAGTGTGTGTTCGTGTCTCTGTGTGTCTATATGTGTCACCCCACACACAACTTGACAACCGAGGTTGGCTTGTCTATGACTCAGTGACGTAGTGATATGGTAGAGTACTTGGATCCGTTATTACTGTTTCTCGAGGTGGTTCACCTTGGCTGCAAATCAATGACTGTAAACAAGTAAAAGGGCAAGACATATAATTTTCTGCATGTAAAATCCCAACGTCAACCAAGCAAGAAAATTAACGTAAAATATGATGTGCTGACAACGTTGAATTGATTGAAACATGACCGTAATTGTCCCCTATCGGTAAACAAATATCCGGTTTTTTCCTCAACCATCTAAATTGAATTTAAAACTTCAATATTTATTTTATTTGAAACCATATCCTCATTTAAAAATAATCCGTGAATATTTTCCCTAGCTTATCAATTAACTCAGAAGCTACTTTCTTCAAAATTCAGAACACAACTCTTTATCATTTATTTATCAAAATTCAGATAAATAGCCTGTTTAAGTTAACTCATTGGACTCAATATTTTTAAAGTAAACAAAAATAAACTTATTTTATACATACATACATAATACAAACATATATATATATTCTCTGGTAATTATGCTTGCGTTGCAAACCCAGGTATCGGCAAATCATTTTATTTTTCTTTCACTGCATATCATTAATCATATTTGGGTTACGCTTATCGCCAACAATCTGCTAGAAATGCCAGCTTAAGTCTACTTAAAATATACGGCTTAGCGTATAAATGGAGAAGTAATATGATTTTCAGATTGATATTCGTGACGACTTAAAAAAAAATAAAAAGGGAACCTTCTGACAAAAGAGGTAAATATGAACTAAAAAATTCAGGATATAGAATTATGGAAATTATGTCGTATCTTGTAAACATTAATTTACAGATTATATATATATGTATATGTATATATATATATATATATATATATATATATATATATATATATATATATATATATATATATATATATATATATATATATATATATATATATATATATATATATATATATATATATATATATATATATATGTATATATATATATATGTATGTATGTGTGTGCATTTCTATATTTTCTCAATGAGTGTGCTTGAAA
>NC_142941.1:10468504-10481004 GCF_046866305.1 Octopus bimaculoides
ACACAGTTCTTCTTCAAATCTATACAATATGAAATACATTAGAGACTGGTAGAGGATGACTATCTATGCTTCGAAATTATGTTGTATCAGAATTGGAGGTTGCATAAATTTTAGGATTGATTCCAGTAAGCATGTAAAAAATAAAATCTTACTAATTGTTTCTATTTATTTCCTATGAGCTTAGCTTAGCCTTGTACATAGCTAAGTAGTCGAAAGACACTGTTACTGAAAAAGCGTTCTCCGATTACACAAACTAATCATGTGATATTTGTGTTTTTTAAAAGTTAAGAAAAACAACGCATAAAATCAGTCTGAGAAGAATAGATGTAGGCTGCGGAAAATGTGACACGCGATCTGCTGCGGAAAATGTGACACGTGATCTGCCAGTCACGTTTTTTCTACTCTTACGTATAAAGCCAGTCTGTAGATCGGCGAGGAGAGTTAATTTATTCTGCATGTTATACTATGGTAATTATATAGTAAGAGAACACTTACTGCTTAGTCTGTTTTGTTACGGTTGCAAAAAGGAATTTCCTCTTTCCATATGGATCGAATTAATAGCGACGAACAGTATTCAAAGGAACGTATATTATGAAACTTACTAGCGTCTGTACTAACTCGTAGAAATTTTGGCTTCACAGCAGGTTAAACGAAGTTCAAATATAGAAGTTTGTTGTCGCTACAGATTCATTGTATGATCTTTATTAGTTTATTTGCAGAGAATATTTCCATATATCGATTTTTGTAACTTATTCGCTATTTGTCCTACGAGTATTGGATTCTTCAGAAAAGAGGCATCTTTTTGACAAGGACAAAAAATATATCCCTTTAGGCTATAAGCAAATATTTAGCAATAGATACACAAAACTGTTATATTTAATAATACCAAACGATTACATAGGAAAACTAACACATCTGGTGGAACATGCCCCTCCAAATATTAAATCTAGAAAAAGAAACATGCAGTGGTTTAAACCAACGCCATCTCATTGTATGGACTTAGAATACTATAAGATGTTTGATTTCCAATCTTTCGTAAGAAAACAACTCCTTTCCTATTTTATTGTAAATAGTGTATATATCTGAATGAGTAAAATATCTGGGTTGTTCGACGGAATATCTAGGAACGTAGTGTGCGAAATCAAACGCAAAAGGAAGAACAACGAATAACCAAATGGAAAGAAATAGAAGTGCATGGCCTATTCATGCAACAAACCGAGAATACTCAATCCCATTGAAACTTCAAGGCTTCTTAAGGTAAATAGAAATCCCATGCAAGATCGATGTTTCAGAAAAAAGCAGCCTTGTTGAGCACAGCGCACATCTTAACGAAAGTATTATCTGTCTGAGTTCTTCGTCGTGACTCGACAGATGACAAAAGATTCCGGTGCATTTTTACCTAAACTGTGTTACGAAGAAATAATAATAATAATAATAATAATAATAATAATAATAATAATAATAATAATAATAATAATAATAATAATAATGATAATAATAATAATTCGGCTATAGGTACAACGGGCGAAATTTTAGGTGAGGATTACCCTCAACTGTTACGTATTTTATCCACCCAAAAATATGAAAGGTAAAGTCGACCGGGACAAGATTTGAAATGAGGACGTAATGAACCCAGAGCAAATGTACAACGAAATGAGATTCTTAATGGCAACACCTTCCGATTTACTGTATATTGACGAAACAAATATAAAAGCTGGTGAAACGAATACAGGAAACAATATAAAATGTCTTTATTCACCTCTTGCAATACATTTTAGTTTATCTCATGTTACATTTTCCGAACTGTTTACAACAAAAGTCTTTTTTTCCATTTTTATTTCAGTTTTATGTTATTTATTTATATGCTTGTTAAATTCATGTTTCCCATAAATGAGTTGCTTTATTATGTTTTCCTTATATTGGATTGTTGTTATCGTCCATCCTTTGTGTTAAATTATCATTCACAGGTTTACGTTAACTGATCCCCCTTAATTCATTATGTTTAATTGCACATTTTAATTGCTGGATTTCATTAGCTGAATTAGTTCAATGTCTCTTTCTTATTTTCTTGTCCTTCGATCATTCAGTTTCAGTTTTATTATGTTTACAAATCCCTCTTCCGAGAAAAGGATTAAGCTAGACGAAATAGAGATTATTTTTCATAAAACTACACGCATACAGATAATTTCCTAAAGTTTTGTGTCTCCTTCTACTGAGCTTCACAAAAGAATAAATAAGGTTTGTGTCATTATTTTTGTACAAAGTTTATATTTTCTACGGCATGAATTCATTCCACGGCATGAAACTTCTCTCTGACGAAAAAAAAAAAAAAGAAAATAGACAGTAGAAACGAAAGGGAAATTCATAAAAGAAACCATACAGGAAACAATAAAAACTGAACTGGAAGATTATTTTAATTGCACCTCCAAAATATTAATGAATCCCATCTCGCAAAAAAAAATAGATAAATAAATAAAATTAGATTTTAACAATCAAATTGAATATCTCGGATGGCAATGTTTTCAACAACAGCAACACTATAGATGCACATGCTACATCAACCGAAAATTATGTAACAAGGACACATCCTCCTTCTTGCAAAGGTCTTGTCAAAAGTATATAAGACGCTTGAATTCGAACTGTTTTACTGGCAGTGTCTTCTTCGCAAGAAGGTGCGAGTTTTTCAACATCCATCACAGAAATGTTGGACAAGAGAAGGATGATAAGTGTAACTTTACTGTGCGATTTGCCAAAGCCACAGGGACGTACTTTGTTCCGTCGACGCAAGGCGCAGAGAGAGCCCTGGCGTAAATTTTAAGAGAAACACTTCGGAGGTGAACTCAGAAAGAAAAGACAGAAGAAATACTGCGAAGCATTTTGCCGAATAATTTTGGCAGTTCGAAGCATTTTGATACGAAACATTTTGCAGAACAACCGACCAGATTACTGCAGGACAATCATGATAATAGCAACAATGAAGACGATTCGAAAGAATCAATGGATGTACAGTATATTTCGGGTACATCTTGTACAAACCCTTTAACCACTACTAATCTATCAACTGAGAATATCAGCGATGTGCTGACGTGAACTCTAGTCATCTCTCTTCAGTTTAATTACTAGATGGGTTGCTGTGATCTTAAACACAGCTGTCATTTTTAATTCACAAAGGAATGACTTTGAAGGAATATGGGAATAATGCTGCATTGACTGTGCTGATGTACTTCAGGACAACCAAAGGAAATCGGAGGCAGAAATTTGAATTCAATCTAGCGTAATTACGATAAAATTTTAAGTATGGATTGAGAGCGTTTCTGTTAAGCTTCAATGCTTCGAAAATACGCCGAACTCTCTGTCTCTCTACAGCTGTCAAATATTGCACTCAATGTATGTTAGATTGCATACTAAATTAGTTATAATAAAATGGGAATTAGCAACATGTCCCCATCATTTCTTTTATGGTTCAGCACCATAGGAGCTAACATTAGTTTAGTTGATGTAATTCCGAATCCGGAATGAGAACGTTGCGTGGTCATGTTGTCTTTCAATGCCACCGTGAAGGCACGTGACTCTGAGATTAAGGCATGCGGTTCAGGATCGTAAGGTTGTGAGTTCGATTCCTGGCAGCGCATTGTGTCCTTGTGTATATATATATATATATATATATATGTATATATATATATATATATATATATATATATATATATATATATATATATATATATATATATATATATATACACACACACACATGCACACACACACACACACATATATATATATATATATATATATATATATATATATATATATATATATAAATATAAGTGTGTGCTCATGTTTAGAGATATATACGTATATTTATTCATACACACAAACACACACAGAGCAGGTCGGGTAAAATGCTTAGCGGGATTTAATCCGCCTTTACGTTTCCAGCTCAAATTCCGGCGAGAGCTACGTTGCCTCTCATCCTCTCGGTGTTGATAAATTACGTATTCACATGCACACACAAAAACGCATATATGTATACGTAATACATACACAGAGACCTATACATATATGTATAGATATATAGTTCTATAAATTTTTACATACATACGTGCATATGTATATATATATATATGTATATTTATATATATATATATATATATATATATATATATATATATATATATATATATATATATATATATATATATATATATATATATATATATATATAGCGAAGCGTATATATATAATTATGACGAAGCATTGACTCATATATATATATATATATATATATATATATATATATATATATATATATCAACGGAGGCACGCGTCATTATGACTGGTATGAAACGTATCTCATATAAATACTACAGAAACTTGGCGAAACAAGTCAGCTCATCTTTGATGATTCAGACAATTAGTTTTCTTTTCAGTGTTTAAATCCCTTTTAATCAATTTTCAACAGATTCTAACACAGACATTCTGACAGCGGCTCCTCTAGGAAACCATCTGATCATTTTTTAAATTCTATTTTCGGTTTTTTAAATTATTTTCTCCTTTCTCAGACAACACCCTGAGATTTCCAATACTTTTTGTTATGTTTGGATATTATTTTTAGAAATAATTATTTTGGAAAATTTTCATATATATATATATAAATTTCGTTGTATATATATATATATATTGATATACATAAATATATATAATTATTTATTTTTTGTGGTTACAATTTTGTTTAATTTTGGCACATGTATACCAAATTTGGGAGGCCAATGTCGACCTCAGTGGCATTTGAACCGAGAGTGCAAAGACAGATGAAACATTACAAACCATCTTGTCCGTCCTGCTAACGATTCTGCTAGCTTTCTTAATAGTAATAATAATAACAATAATGATAATAATAATAATAATAATAATAATAATAATAATAATAATAATAATAATAATAATAATAATAATAATATGGGTACTGCACACATTCTACGCAAAACACTTTCAATACAGTAAACATAAGAGCACCACAGCAAACCACGGCACATACCCAAGGCGCACAGAGCTGCGCTCGGTAGTGAAGTGAAAGCACGTTATAAAAATAAAACTACTGAACAATAATAATAATAACAATAATGACAATAATAATAATAATAATAATAATAATAATAATAATAATAATAAACATGAACTTCTAACTTGTTGTCTCTTGAGGTCTCTGGGTGAGACTTGGATCCAACTTGTACAAATGCAAAACAAAAGTCAAACATAAAATAATAATAATAATAATAACAACAACAACAACAACAACAACAATAATAATAATAATAATAATAATAATAATAATAATAATAATAATAATAATCATTACGAAAATAAAGTGCAGGAATTTAATTATTCTATACTCTGCAAATTTGTAATCCGCAGATTTTCGGAAGGATGTTAATGTTAATTTATAAACTAAAATCAACTACTGTATCTTTTTTCCTTTCTCTTCTTTCTCCTCTTTATTTCTTTTCTGACAGCCGATTACGCTTCGGAGAAGTACTGCATATACTGTTTGACAGTTCGAAGTCATATTTTTCAGTTATGTATATAAATAGGTAGATACACACACACACACACACACACACACAAACACACACAGAACCACACACGGCCACACATGGCAACATATATACATATATGTATATATATTTCTTGTTTGTTTTCCTGTCTTGTTTCTGTCCGCCACTACATTCCTCCATGGCACAAATTTAAACTGTGGTCCGTGAGAAGAGCCATTTTAACGATGCGTCCTGCCCTAGCTCTTCGAAACGCCAGTGCTAGAATGGTGGCAGCCGATGAAGGAAATGTTCTCTATGTGGCCTGTGTGTTTTCTGTACTCCGTTTATTATTATTTTTTGTCTACGTTTTGTTTGCAATGTCCTGTACCTAGATATGCATCTATATATACAGGTCGATGTAGGTATGTACATACATGTACGTATATATTCATATACTCATTTATTATTTATACATACATATACATATATATATATATATATATATATATATATATATATATATATATATATATATATAAATTTAAGGAATGGAGTGAACGCATGTTATAACTGCATACTTTATCGGAATAAAGTATGCAGTTATAACATGCGTTCACTCCATTCTTTAAATTTATATATTCTCAAATACCCAAAATATCAAGGAGTTTCTGCCTCAAAAACAGGAATTACACCACAGTTATTTTGTGATCTTTCCTACCCTGGTTTCTATTAACCCATTTATTCTATCCGAATTATTATTAATTAGGATAAAATAAATACATATAATTTAGATATAGATATATATATGCATATATATGCACATATAAAGAGACAAATATATATACACATACACACAAACACATATATATATATGCATACACACACACGCACACACACACACACACGCACGAACACACACACATACATATACATAGTTGTTCAATTAACTAAGGAGTTAGTTTGGTATTTATTGTTAGTATATTTTAGTTATTATTTGAATGTTTTTGCGTTTCATTCAGTTTTAGTAGGTTTCTACTCTTTATTTCAAGAGTTATTTGCCGTTGTCTATTTCAGACACTATATTTAATTTGTTTTCACTTGTTATCATTCTTTTCTCTATTATTTTAACAGTTTCAATATTTAGAAACCTTATCAAGTTGTCTGCAACTTCGTAGCTTTCCATTTCCGCTGAATATTTCTTCTCGTTCTTTAATATTTAACAGTTATTTTTCCCATCAAATATCCCCCAGGATTATGAAAACCTGTTTCGTGTTTACAGAACTTTCAGCACCTCGGCTCCTTTTAAATAGATCTTGAAGTCTCTGGAGATCTTTCATTTTTGGCATATGTTAATAAAAAAAATTCAATTTTCATACATATAATTTGGCTGCCATTAGCCCTGATGCTGTCAGCGCAGTCTGTCTCCTGTGGGAGATGTAGCTAGTCAGCATGGGGAGATGACCCCTAAGTCTCATTTATAGTTTTTTTTTAGCTCTTAGCTTTTGCTTGTTTCAGTCATGAGTCTGCGGCCAATGCTAGAACATTGCCTTGAAAAACTCCTAGCCGAATGATTCGACCCCGGTACTATTTTTTTAAAGCCTTCTACTTATTCTATAGGGAACCTTTTCCCGAAAGCTAATTTACATAATCACAAACACCAGTTCTGAAGCGGTGGTGGGGTACAAATTCACAGACAAATACACAACACACACACACACACACACACACACACACACACACACACACATTGCCTATCACACATTCAGGGCCGGTGCCTGACAAGTATTTGCGTCAATGGATTTGGATTTGTCTGACATACACATACAGCATCATTGTTGGTCTGATGCCTAATTTAGAAACATACAAGAAAGACGATGAGCTGCCAGAATTATTAGATCCTCGAAATAGAACTTTCTGGTATTTCTTTCGCTCCTTTATAATGTGAGTTCGAATTTCACCCAGCTGACCGTTATTTTTATCCCTCTAAGATCAATAAAATAAAGTACTAGACTTGTAATGGAGTCATCAGTATATCCAACCGTCCAAATTGCTGGCTTCGTGCCTAACTTAGGAAACATTATACCATAAAAGGGGGAGTTGCGCTAACAGAGACGTTGGGCCATAGGACAGATCATGTTATATTGTTTCAGGATCTTTTCATTTTGGGTTCAAATCAAACCCAGACAAACTGTGCACTGCAACCATTTTAGGGTAAATAAATTATATTTCCAATTTAATGTTGGAGCGGAGATACATACAAACAATCACAACGTAAAATTGCTGATCTTGTACAAAAACTAGAACGTATTATTTAAGAGAAAATTGATGATAAATTTAACGACAACAAAAATCGCTTTCTCATTCAGAGAAGCAGAGGGTTGACAACATCGTTCGCTCATCTGAAAAATTTGGTGGTATTTCTTCCGTATCTTTACATTCTGAGTTCTAATCCCACAAGATCAACTGCAAGCCTTTCATCCCTTTGCGGCCGATAAAATATTATATTGGGATCGATGATATCGACTGACAAACACCCAACAAAACCGTTGGCTTTGTACCAACATCGCAAGCCATTATTTATCATAAAACTGATGAGAGATAAGAAATGTAATGTAGCAAAAGAAATATTCGGAAACCAAAGAATAACAAAATCAATTGATTTTGAATGGAAACTTTTGACTACAACAATAAAGACTTTTTTTATTCATTCAGTATTCAGAGACTTTTGTCTTTGAACTGTATTTGAGATTTCACATTAGTACCGTCTTTTCACAATTTTTATCTAATGGAAACCTTTTAAAAATGTTACAAGGTATGAAAAGAAATACAGTTAAAGAAATTCACAAGTATACATACAGGCAGTTACTCGCACACAAACACACACATACACGCGAGCGCGCGCACTCACACTCAAACATTTTTACATATACAAGCATACATTCAGACAATTTATATACGAATCTTTGATAAATAAACAATCAAACTTAAGACACAATACATACATACATACATATATATATATATATATTTGTATGTGTGTGTCTGTGTGTGTGTGTGTTTGTGTGTGTGTGTATGTGTGTATGTGTGTGTGTGTGTTTGTGTGTGTTTGTGTGTGTTTGTGTGTGTGTGTGAGTACACGCACACAAATACATAATAGATTCAGGTTTCTTATTGAGCGGCTGTTGATAGTTGTACTGGCAATGCTCCTGCTGCAAGTCATTATAATGATGATGATGATGATGATGATGATGACTAGGACAGATGGGGGTGGATTGTAGGTAGCGGTGATAATATCGGCTGTAGTGAAAGGGGTTTGTTATTCGTTTACTTGTCTATCTCTCATCTCCAATATGTTTGAAAGATTCTATAATAATTGCTGACTCTCTCCTTTGTGTTTTGTTTTTTTTTTCTTATTCTTTTACATTAGAGTTAACCATTTATCCTCACACATACATACACAACAAACATAAACACACAAACAAATAAGCATCTGCTTATAGACACGCACACACACACACACACACTTACACACGTATGCCTAGACTGCTTGGATATACGTGTGTACGTTACTGTCCCCAAGGATATAAAATTACATTATAATTCAAAATGTGTCATTATACATACCTGTAGACACACGCATTCGCACATATATATGCATGTGTGTGAGTGTGTTTATACAAAATTCTACAGCATTGCATTACATTATATTATAGAACTGTCTCGTGGATGTATATACGTTTGTTTGTGTGTGTACATATCTGTATATCTCTATATACATACATACATACATACATACATACATATATATATATATATATATACATATATATATTCATATAATTAATAAATTATATAATAAATAATATATATATGGGTACAGGACGTCACCAACGGTGCAAATAGCATGAAATATGTAAACAAGCCAGTTAAATACGTAAACAACGAGAAAGAAAAATGGAAAACAGGACAAGTAAACACAGAGAAAGGACCTTTCATCAGTTGTCGGCTGTCTATCTTCTCCTTATTTCGAGCATTCAACGACAATATGAGGCGACAATCCTCAGATACCTCCTCCAAGGAATCCTATCAAAAGCAATTGTCATTAGATTTTCCGTTCGGATTCCAAGCGTGGCCAACTCAGACTATTGATATCATCCAACTATTTTGTTCTCGGTCTACTTTATTTCTCCTGCGGGTTGACCTGGTTTGAAGAATCCGTCTTGCAATTCCTACAACCTTCTTATCCAATTTCCATAGTATTGAAACTTTGACCTCCCAAATTAAAAGTTTATTTTTTTCCCTACCCCACCTTGGATTAAAAGCATATACAATGCTTCGCTGCTTATCATATTACTCTAAAATTCTACGTGTTGTCAGCTACACGGACGGTTTGGAATAAACATCCATATTTGTTTGTTGAAATATAAGAGTTTTCGCTGTTTAGAACATAAAAATGTCGAACGCAGGTTTTTAAAAAGTCAAAAACGAAAATGTTACAGAGGATGCATATTATATTAAAATATTCATTTATTCGCTTCAGTAGTTCAAGAACGCTAAAGCTATGTTAAGTTTTTTTTTATGTTCCACATTATGACATCCCGATTTTAATACTCCTCTGTCATAAATATATGCGTGTGTATATGCATATACATATACATATATATATATATATATATATATATATATATATATATATATATATATATATACATATATATACATATATACATGTGTGTATGTATGTGTATAAATATACATATATATGTACATTTGTATGCATGTGTGCATGTATGTAAGTATACGGTTTACCATAGTTGGTATTGCTTTACAATACTTGGTGAAATTGAACATATTTACCTGGGAAAGCAGTAGCGAGTGTGTGAAAAAGTTAGTGTATCAAACCCAGATAAATGTACGGTGATTTTGTCAAAAGTTTGAGTGCTTTTAGTAAAAATATCAGGTTGAGGGGAAAAGTTCGTGCACCGAACTTGTCCCGAGTGGCCGCGCCAACAATGCTGAACTTTACTGCGAGGAACTTGATCGAGTCTACAATGCGCTGGTTGAAAAGTATCCAAGACTTGTGCATCGAAAACGCGCTTTGTTTCACAACACAATGCCAAGCCGTATACCGCCAGAAAGACCGGTAACAAGACAGAGTGATTTCATGGTTTATATAATGTAATGTTATATTACTTTATATATGTCATGTTGTATATTATATCAGTTTATACAACATTTCATAGTGTGACCAACGATAGCTTAAATCGTAAGATCGTAACAAGTGTTCCACTTTGCTAGGAATGAAATTATTACTAAGAATGAGCTTTTATATCACAAATGGCTAAAGACGCTAACTGGCAGGAAGAAGTTTGTTTCAAAGAAAATATAGCAAAAAATATGGCTGACGACTGGCGCTATTAACTTTTAGTTTTATTGTTCACGTTTATAAAACGGCGCTTGTAAAATATTGATCCTAATTTAAAACTTCAGAGAAAACGGTTTACGGGTAGGAATGGCTACTAATTATATTAGTGCGACATAAGATTAATAGGAAGGTTTATTATTAAATATGTATCAAAGCAAAACCACTATAAATGAGAATAAAATTACGAGGTTAAAAACATGAAATTTCATATTTCATCTACATTATTATGTGTAAAATTACTGATTAAATATAGAGTACGGAATGAATGTATATTAAAGATGATTACTTAACAGAGAGTGTTATAGACGCTTGAATAGTTTTGATGGAATCAAATGAAATAAAATCCAATATATTTTGCTTGGTATGAACAAGCAATAACATACATCTAAGGTTATTAAAATGCACATTCCACAAAAACTAAATTGACCGTAGAAAATGTCGTTAGCCATCTATAAGTAACTTGCATATGATAATGATGCTGTGTGTGTGTGTGTGTGTGTGTGTGTGTGTGTGTGTGTGTGTGCAGTATATATACATATACATATATGTATATATATGTATATATATATAAATATATATATATATATATATATATATATATATATATATATATATATATATATATATATATATATATATATATATATATATACATACATATATATACATACATATATGTGTGTGTGTTTGTATGTGTATGTGCCTATGTGCGTATCTGTGTGCGTGTAAATACATATATAGATATATATGTGCACACACGCGCACACACACGCGCACACACACACACACAAATATATATACACGTATGCGACGCGCTTCTTTCAGATTTCGTCTATGAAATCCTCGCTAGGCTTTCTTCGTCCCAAGATGTCACGCAGAGGGACAGAATTCGAGACCATGTGCTAGGGAAGCAAGCTTACCACACAGCCATGTTTGCGCTTATCAACCTTGCATTAAATAGGACTGACAATACATGCACACCACACACACACACACACATATATATATATATATATATATATATATATATATATATATATACAGGCATGCAGACACACGGGAAGGAATATAAACATACGTAAACACGTACATGTGTATGTGTATATACATACATCATTTTATGCTATATACATTAGATTATGTATCCGTTATGTATTCATTGACATTACACACACACACACGCACACACGCATATGTATGTATGTATGTATGTATGTATGTATGTATGTATGCATGTATGTATGTATGTGTATGTGTATTTATGTATGAGTTTGTATCCATGCATTCATACTCTCATGTCAGTTATATTTACTACAGGATTAATAGAAGGATATCAAAACAGGACATATCCAATTTCACGGTTGATAAACTACCTTTATTTAAGTTTATAGTTAAATCCCGAAAATACTTGCTAATGTCTGCTTATATTTTTTCCTGCAGTTATGGATTCGAAACAATTTTTTACAACGTTTTCATTTTTATTAAAGTAGCGTTAGTTCAAAAACTATGTTTGGTTTTAAAGTAAGACCGATTTAACTGTC
>NC_142941.1:10486004-10488504 GCF_046866305.1 Octopus bimaculoides
GTACTTATTCTATCGGTCTCTTTTGCCGAACCGATAATTTACGGGGACGTAAAAACACGCCAGCATCGGTTGTCAAACGATGTTGGGGAAACAAACACAGACACACAAACATATACACACACACATACATACATACATACATACATATATATATATATATATATATATATATATATATATATATATATATATATATATATATATATATATATATATATACGACAGGCATCTTTCAGTTTCCGTCTACCAAATCCAATCAGAAGGCTTTGGTCGGCCCGAGGTCATAGTAGAAGACACTTGCCCAAGGTGTCACGCAGTGGGAACGAACTCAAAACCATGTGGTTGGTAAGCAAGCTACTTACCACAAACCCACTCCTGCACCTTGAATAAAACTTTACTATATTCTGCTCTTTTTAAAACGCTACGCTTAAATAGGAACGAAACTTATTTCCTGTTTCTAACCAGTTAGATAACACATATGTTCCCAAAGAGACATTATCACAAATTTCTATATTTCTATATTACTACGTTACTAATTACATTGGGCCTTGTGCCTATAGTAGAAAGGATGTAACTAATTTCACATTTTGTTTCTAATATTACCGCCACTTTGTCATATTCGCTCTTCTCTATTTCCGGTTCTGTGTATTTTGTTCATAGTATTGTCTTTTTGGTTTTACATCTTAACAATATCGTTTGTTTTCGTATATATGTTAATATAAACTTGGCTTTGGTGTTACTAGCAGAATTATATTACTGCTAGTCCGGAAATGGTTCATTATACTGAAGAACTTCCTGTTATATTTCCTTCTGCTACGAAACAGGAAGTTGTCTAACAGTTATGACAATCATGTCTCACTTAGCATTATGGTCGCCATACTGAAATTTCTTTATATTGCGTTGAAAGCAGAAACGTATAATAATTAAATAAATATCTACGATTCATGTGTAGGAAAATTATATAGAAATGTATCTCTGCCTTCATTTGCCCCACACGCACACATAATGCTCGCGCGCGCGCGCGCATAAAGAGACTCACACACAAAGCTTCAATGAAGTAAACGCTATAAATGCCGCTTAAAGTAAATGAAGTAAACAAGATACGTGAAAATTGATAAACAATCATCAATCGCACATTCGTTACTTCCAGCTTCAGTGTTATATCGCCAGAAGAATTGAATGCATAAACAAAGATTCGCCCGATGTCTATGGATAGTACATGATGTTATTGCAATCATCCCAAGAATGCGGACTACTGTCACAAGAATCCTGTGACTTGTAGAAGCGCGCGTAATGACACATTAAAACATTTATAAATTCCATTCGTATAATTATTATTATTATTATTATTATTGTTCAGTAGTTTTATTTTTATAACGTGCTTTCACTTCACTACCGAGCGCAGCTCTGTGCGCCTTGGGTATGTGCTGTGGTTTGCTATTATTATTATTATTATTATTATTATTATTATTACTATTATTACTGTTACAACACACACGCCCACACACACGCATCGTAGCCCATACAACACACACACTTATATATACTGGTTTGTTAAAGCCAGAAAAAAACTTCAAAACATTGTTACTCAATGTTTCACGTTTCATGGGATTATTCAGCAGACAGTCGTCTGACGAAGCAAGTAAATTATGTGAGTATATGTAACAGCCTTTAGTAGATACAGTTCAAAGAACAATCATTTTAATTTGATTAGGTGACTAATTTGAAAATAACGGTGTATATCTGGTAGCCATACATATTCATATACATACATATATATATCTGCACCTCCACACACATACATATATACATATATGCATATACATATATGCACGGATGCATGCACACGTGGACATATTCAAGGTTGTTTAAAATGGTAAACTATACCTTCACATGGTACCTATTAACAGCTACATTGATTGTGATAGCTGACAAGAAACTGTCGTCATCAAACATTGCGTCGTTTTTGGCAGAATACGACCCATTGATATTTCAACTGACAGCCATATATCTTACGGAAGTGATGAATCACGACTCTATTATAAAATAACTTGTCAGAAATAGATGCATTCTGGGAATAAATTTACCCATGTCTGTCACATTTGGTCTTCTCTTTTCTGTTTTATATCCTTTGTTTTCATTTCAAAATTATATACTTATCTCATTTTTTTTTAAATTTGTTTCACTCAGAAATCAATATACTTCTATTTTTGCTACATTCCGCTTCGGATAATTCATTATTTTTCATTGGTTTCTGGGTGATCGTTTGAACTCTTGTGTCTACAGCCTGTCAAAATCATATCAAGAGGTCTTGAAAATGGAATCAACACTTAAAGCTCATCATCCTGACCTATGAACGCCTGATCAACGGATTTTAATTTGCGTATTCTATTTCACCATGTTGAATCAACACAATAGCTGCGTGGATAAGGCATAATAGCATTAATGGTGTTTCATAGTCTTTGAGATCTGAAGAAATTGTGCATTTTTGAAAACACAC
>NC_142941.1:10498504-10503504 GCF_046866305.1 Octopus bimaculoides
AACAACCATTCAAGGGAGTAATCCTTTTTCTCATCTTTCAATTTCCAAACTAAATTACTAAGCGCCGTACTATATTGCTTACTCCTATCCCTAAAGGAAGAGTAGTGATTAGAAAATCGTTTCGAGACCTCAAGTGACGAAGCCCCGATATAACTCCAAATCTTCTTATCCGTTATAACATTACACCTATAGACAATGTTTTTAGTTTTAGCATTTGCACTAAGGAATCTTATTCTATTAGGGTTATCTTCAGATATTTCTATTAGTTTATTACCAAAGTTAGTGGTATTATCCATATCCTTTTGGTCTTGACTAACATCTCGACCGTTGCCTGTATTATTATTATTATTACCCTCTGTGTTTATGTCAACAGAACTATGACTAGAGTTTGAGGATAAAAGTTTAAAGTTATGAGCGGCGATAATTTGGATCAAATTCTTGGTGTTTGAAAATCCGAACCTTACCTTATGCTCGTTAATAACCTTATAGTAGAGCGAGTTAATTGGAAAATATTTCCTAACTACATTCCTGAATAAACTAACTAAATTTGATTTTACTTGCCTCCCATAAGGGACGATGAACCATAGACTATCCTGTTTCCTAGAATGACAACCTACATTATTATCCCTAAAAAACTTAAGCCTACTACTTTCAGCCCCTGGTACACTATCGTTGGATCTTGGTCTATGCTTTAACTTACTGAATGGGTTAACACTATTCTTATTATTCTTCTTATTATTATTATTGTTAGTTTTATAACTACCCTTATTGCTATTATTCACATTATCAATTTTATTAATATTATTATTATTAACATCTTCAATAGAGGAAGCAGAATCTGGTTTAATATAGTATACCTTATCATTATATCCTGCTTCCAGCAAAGCGGAGTTATAAAACTTTGCCTCATCTTCAAAAACCAGATTATTTGCAGACAGGTTGGACAATCTTAAAGATATACTATGGACCAAGTTATCTGTTATTGCTTTTGGATGATTACTAGATCTATTGATATACCTCAGGTTAGTTAAAGGTTTATGATATGGCCTATATGATTTATTATGCAGATCAAGCGTAACGTCTAAGAAATTAGCTACAGATATATTGTCCTCAAAAATAATATCCATTCCCATTCTGTGAAAAAGTCTCACTAATCTATTTTTTATCCTTTGTACTTGCTGTTTTGAACTATTTCTGAGAAATAGCAGACAATCATCTCTATACAGACCCCCTCTGATATCTGGGAATTGATCAGCTAACTCATCAAGTATAAAGGAACAAACCACATCGGCAACCTGGGCCGAATCTGAGCTACCCATGTGGGTGGTGGTGTGCGGTGCGTGGGCGTGGGCGGGTGTAATTAATGAATTAATTAATACACTATCGTTATAGGAAGATCCGATAGGAAATCTTGATGTACATGGGGGATGAACTTTTGGCAAGGGATTTTTACGCTGTAAACCGGGCGGTGTACGTCGCTGGATTTCGGTTGACTGGTTTGTTTACATTCTGTAAGAAAATAACGATGGTAGGTTGCGTGCCGTCGATTATTCTTTCACCCTCTTGGATGATGTGTGTGTTTTGCTAATAATAGTATTGGTGATGGCAATAATGCGACCCTGATGAGATGGAGTATCCAGAAATTTGTAATATGTTGTAATTTGTTACAATATTTTACGAGGCATCTTATGATGTGGTTTATTTTTCCGGGATACCCTATTGAAATGTGCATAGGTTTGGCTTATTGTGGTTGTTTCTGTTATTATAATTGTTGCTGCAATAAAGTATCTTCAATGCATTGATTTTGAGCTCTATCCTTTAAGAGACATGTATACATATATATATACAAAAACTCAACTGTGAGTTTTTGGCTAAGACTGTTAACAGATACTATATATTTTGTAAAATTTGTTTTATAAAAGTATATATTTAATATATATATATATATGTATATATATATATATATATATACATATATACAGATACATGTATATAGATGTATATAGTTATGTATATATATATATATATATATATATATATATATATATATATATATATATATATATATATATATATATATATATATATATATATATATGTAAATATATATATGTATATATATATGTGTGTGTGTGTGTGTGTGTGTGCGTGTGTGCGCACACTCTCCCTGTGGAACACTGGATCTGGAGGTACATAAAGCTATAAATAATACCATTTAAAATCATTTAAATATTCAGTTGAAAAGCGCTTTAGAGCTGAAAAAATTCTACGGAAGTTTTCTAATTTTCTAATTCAACCCAAGATATACCCACTATTATTTAAAGCCTTAAGTGCTTCAAGATTCACTGTTTAAAGAACGAAATACGGATCGTTTCACGTTCCTTCGAACGTGAGGAAGTTCATATTATTTTATAAACGTCATTTATAAATTCGTTTATGCTTAAGACGCCATATATGATTTTATATATATTTGTATATCTAGCTATTTAGCTATCTCTCTATCATCTACCAACCGATCTCTCTATCTGTCTATTTATCTATCGATTAGTGTATCTGTTTACTTATCTATCTATCCATTGACCTGTCTGTCTGTTTTTCTCTATGTCTGCCTGTCTACTTTTCTGATTCAGTCATAATAATATACGTGCATACACAGATAAACATACGCACATAGAAAAAATACGTGGGCGTATCTCAAACAATATATTTTCGCTAGGGGTTACATATATATTTCTTGGTGCAGTTGTCTGTGATGACTTCAAAATCACAAATTAACATAGAAAAACAAACGAAAATACTTTTAAAATACGATATGTGAATGAAATCTTTGTTGATTAGTTCAAGCTCATTGCGTTACCGTTGACTGTAAACGCTGATATGATCACAAAACATCGTCTAAAGGAGTAAAGTTATGCTCTCATCGAGTAATTGTTAAATTAGGCGTCGAAGAGGCGAGAACATATAACTTCACCGTTCTTAGATATCAATTATAAAATTCCACGTGACTAATTATCTTCTGCAATTTAACTCCCTAAGGCACACATATACAACCGTATACATTTAGTGTATTGCTTTATATATATATATATATATATATATATATATATATATATATATATATATATATATATATATATATATATATATATATATATATATATATATATATATATATATATATATATATATATATATATACATACATACATACATATATATCTATATATAATTGATAAACAACATATGGATTTACATGCACGAAAGAACGCATGTAGACACACATGCGCGTATATTGTCGCACACACAAACTCTTTCTCTAACACATAGCCGCTCTGTCACATATATTCCTGTGTATTTGATATATACACACATACATATATATATGTGTGTGTGTGTGTGTGTGTGTGTATTTATATATCTATATCTATATATCTATGTATATATGTACCTATCTATCTACGTATATATTGTGCGTTTGTATTTATATATATATATATATATATATATATATATATATATATATATATATTGATAGGAAGGACAACAAAAGAAAGAAAGAGACTTCGATATTATGTAAATAGAGGTATTTTTTCTGGTAAAATATGTGACACTTGTTCGGTAGCCATGATAAAACTCCGAGTTTCGGATGCCGGAGTGAGAGCCCACGCCGACATCTCTTCAGTTATCCGGCCAATGAAAATTCCTGGAAAATTCCAGGAATTTTCAATGGCCTGATAACGGAAGAGATGTTGGCCTGGCTCCCACCCAGGCATCCGAAACTCGCAGATATATATATATATATATATATATATATATATATATATAGTCATGATGTAATGTAAGAATTCCTAAATAAAATGTTGCTGAAGTAGCTGTTGTGAATTTGAATTTCTTCTTGTTATGTGTATGTGCATACATATATATATATATATATGTATATATATATGTATATATATATATATATATATATATATATATATATATATATATATATATATATATATATATATATATATATATATATATATATATATATCTGCGAGTTTCGGATGCCTGTGTGTGTGTGTGTGTGTGTGTGTGTGTGTGTGTCAACGTGTGTATGTTTATATATGTATGTATGCATGTATGTATGTATGTATGTATGTATGCATGTAAGTATGAACGTATTTATAATCCTGGCATCCTTTCCCGACTTTTTATTCTAATCATATCAGACAGAGGCAATCTATTCTGAAAGAAAATTATTTGTGGCCTATATTTTGCCCAAGTTTATATAATTATCCACGCAAGTAAATGCATTTGAAATACCTATCGTTGAAATCTCGCACGGAAATATACCGCTGTGGAAAGAACGAAACGTTTGGCTTGCGTGCTACCTACATATCACTGCACATCGGGATGCTTCAGTATGAAGGAGAAATTCATCACGTTTTACAATCACAAAGAAATCGTGTCAGATTCGAAAAGTATCACGTACCTACAAAACATGGATTGCACATGGTGAGCAAGGCACCTCCTCTTGCTTAACATGTAAATACATGTGCATATATATGCTAACTATGTATATGTATATATGTATATATTATACGTAGGTATATATATATATATATATATATATATATATATATATATATATATATATATATATATATATATATATATATATATATATATATATATATATATATATATATATATATATATATATATATATATATATATATATATATATATATATATATATATATATATATATATATATACATATATATATATATATATATATATATATATATATATATATATATATATATATATATATATATATATATACATATATATATATATATATATATATATATATATATATATATATATATATATATGTATATATGTATATATACGTAGATACATAAATATATATATACATGTGTGTGTGTGTAAGTAAGTATATCTATTTATGTATCTATATATGCATATATATTTATGTCTTTTTGTAA
>NC_142941.1:10511004-10518504 GCF_046866305.1 Octopus bimaculoides
TCTTTTTCAGCTATGCTGGTAGTTGAGTGCTGATAATTCCAAGTGCTCTACTTACTATTGTTATCAGGTCTACTCTCCTCATTGACCACAACCTTCGTATTTCCCACTTCAAATCGTCGCAGTTGTTTAACTTTTTCTTCTTTCACATTGATCTTGTTGTCGCCGAGGCATTAGAGTTCAGATTTCGGGATACGGGGGTCGATCTAATCGATTGGCTTTTCGGGTGTTGTGCCTAGAGTAGAAAAGATTGTTATTATCATTATTATTATTGTTGTTGTTGTTGTTGTTGTTGTTGTCGTTGTTGTTGTTGTTGTTGTTGTTGCTGCTGCTGCTGCTGCTGTTGTTGTTGTTGCTGTTGTTGTTATAGAAAAAACGGTACAGAAAAGATTATTAAACACGATACTTCGAAAGAATGAAAAGAGAAATTTAGCTATGGGCGTTTTGTTAAATTTCCTGGAACTCAAATAACTAATATCTTCTCCAGTTGCTTTTCGTTGTTTAATCATATTTTACATGCATTCATATTTCTTGTTGGTCTTCCTGTCACGTTCGGATTTTATGTAGCTCATTCTTTCGTTTTGCCTTTTTTCATCTCTTAGTAACAGTTTCAATCTTTTTCAACATGACATTGTATTTGTAACAAGGTATATATATATATATATATATATATATATATATATATATATATATATCCCGGCGATTCCTGGGTGGGATTTATCGTGAGTTGTCTCGTCCGTCCATAACTTTCAGTTGTTTTAACAATCGTCGGTTTGAAAAAGTAATCTCCACCACGTCATAGCGCATCCTACCGGCAGATTCCGGTGACTTCTGCCTCAAGTATGTATGGTCGATAATATACATACACACACACACACACACAGACACAAACACACACACATATATATAAATATATATATATATATCTGCATATAAATTTTAAATATAGGGTAAAAATAAAACATTATTCTTTTACCAGTCACCAGCGTGAGTAAAATGTCCATAGAACTGCAATGATTATTACATTACGTGCGTATAAGAGTTACACACTGGGAGGAAGCCACCAGTTCGTTTTCCATCACGCTAGAAATGGGAGTTAAAACCCAAACCACGAAAAAGTTATTCTTTTTCATAGTTTGGGTTTTAACTCCTATTTTTAGCGTGATAGAAAAGCACTTAGTGGCTTTCTCTGAGTGTATAACTCTTATACACACATATAATATATATATATATATATATAACAAGGACAGACGCAAAGACCATAATGTACAGATGATCTTGATAGTAATATGTTGATTCAGGCAAGTATAAATCTGATTATAAATACCACTAACATTGATACAAAAGTACACCAGCAGCAGCTCCTGTACTGGTAAAACGATTATTTACAGTAGAAAAAGTCCCCTTAAAGCAATAGATATACAACATTTAAACGCGAACAGAAAGGAATAATCGACAAATATTTATCAAATTATTATTAACCATATTACAATTATCAATGAGAGAGTCAATAAACCTAACTGTTTATACGATGCAAACTAACACAAGTCAAGTAAACATAACGCCTGACGGTTTTGAAAGAGTACGAATGAACCAAAATTGATCTTAATATAAATCAGTCTGACTGTTAACTAGACAAAATTTTAAGCATTTGACGAAATGAAGGAAAATGAGAATTGGGTGTGCAGAACTTGTGACTGTTATTGCGGTAAAATATTAATACAAATCCATACCTTACTTTGTAAAAATGTGATTAACATTTTAATACTTATTTTCCTATATTAAAGTAAAATGCTTTCATTTGGAGTAAGTTGGCTTATCAAGATTTTATGAATAACTTACCCCTCTGAAACTCCATTAAGATGTCTAATCCATGTATGTCTCTTAGGAGAATTTGTCGAACAGGTAGGGTTTGGGTTAAGGCAAGTAGATTTGTGTACTAAAAACACATGGAGACCTTGGATTATGAGAAAACTAAAAAGTGTGAATAAAAGAATATGTTCGCATTTCGTTTTAGAATGCGGAATCGATACTACATCCCTTTTGTAGCATGAATTATTTAGGTAAACTGCTAAAGGGGCAATATCACTTGACAAGAATATATTTTGAAACGAAAGAGTCAATAATGATAAATACGTCGATAGATATTTTAAGACTGAGATATCCCCCAATTGGAATTAAAATTATCGACATCCTGCTGAGGCGAGTAATAGGACATTTCTTTTTGCCTGTTCTTGTTTTTAAGTGACATCGATAATGATATTGTTTATCGATATACGTATCTCGATCTTAATTTTGTTGGACATTAATTTATGCAGCAATTTAAAATCAGTTGAAGGTTGGGATTATCACGTTTAGTACTCAAGTGAATGGAATCTGTGTTAGAGACTGACAAATGGTCTTTTGGAGGAAATATAGACTTACAAAAGAGGGAATATCCCTCAGATTGTCGTTTAGTTGTGTGGATAATGGATGTAAAAGAGTCAAAGGACGAGAAGCAATTAGAATCATTTGTTGAGCTTGTCAATTCCTGTATATGATTTATTGATCATTATTCAGGATGCATACAACCGCTTGAATCAACTGAAACGTGATGTTCCATTTTCATGAGATGCTCATGAGAGCATGTAAAACTGGTGTCAGTATGAAAGCCACTGCTCAAAATTTATGATACCACGACAGAAGTTACCTTGGCAACTAATGCAAGGAAAAGGCTACATTGGGAATACTTTCACAATATGGCTACCTTGTATTATGATAATCAAAACCATTAATCACAACCTAACAAAGACATTGAAATATTGAAAGGAAAACTTAAGAGATTTAATGATATACAAACGAGCAAAAGGCATTTCTGCTTGGCCAAAAACTGAAAATTGCCCTCATATTATATGCTGCAATAATATATTTTTATCATATTTGTGGTTTACGGAATGTAATACTTATAAGTGTTTTGTAATGAGCCTTACATTTGATTATGAAATATTTCATGGAAAGTACCTTAGTTTCCACATTAGCATGATTAATATATTAATTATGTTTAAATGCACGAGTGATATCTTGATAACTTTTATATTTAAATTGTTGAAATTATCATTAATGACAAAATTGTGAAAATCGAAAGTCGGATACTTCTAATGACAATATTATATCGTAACACTCAAAAAACATTCTTGTTAAAGTGTATTTTTACTCTGGAGAATAAGGATACATTAATTTTTTTCTGTCTGTCTCTTTATTTAATTTTGTGTAAATATTTCTTCAGATCTGCTACTACCTACCTACATAGACTTCTCAAAAGAAAAAGAGAGAGAGAGACAGAAAAAAGAAAAATGTCCCTTCTATTTGAAAACTATGAAAATATTAAAAAAAAAACAAAAAACACTTCATTTAATTTTTTCACAATTTAATTGTTTTTCATGCTTTAATCGATGTTGAAAAAGTCGCAAAGACTGAAACCAGTACTAAAATGTCCTTCATGATAAAATTATTTTAGCATTTTCTATCTTCTCCTATTTTCCTTATACATATCAAATCGTGTGTTACTGTTCAACCTTCTACATATATATATATATATATATATATATATGTGTGTGTGTGTGTGTGTGTGTGTGTGTGTGTGTGTGTGTGTATACGCATATACGTATATATATATATACATATACATATGTATACGCATGTGTGTGTCTGTGTTTGTGCGCATGTGTGTCTGTGTGTATATGAGTTTGTGTGTGCGCGTGTGCCTGTGTCTATATTTGTCTGTCTCCACCGCATGACAACTTGGTGTTGGTTTCCTTAACTCTATAAATTAGCAGTTCGACAAAGGGGGACGATGAATGTCTATCCAAACTCAAAATCTAAATACTAGTGTCAATCTTGTCAAATGAATCCCATCAAAGCAGCGCTTCATCATGGTCGTAGACTGATAACTGGAACAAGTAGCAAAGAAAAGATACGTCATAATGTCATGTTTGTGAGATAACTTTATATACATTGCTCTTCATTTGCCTCATATTTTTAGGTGACTTCATATGATTCTCAGCAATAGGTTAAAATAGAGCGTTATTTACATTAACTGTCAGGTTAATATTTGTATGATCGACATTTTCTATAAAGCAAGTCTAAATTGATGTCAAAGAAGTTTACGCGTAACAAATTGATTCGTGCTATAGGGTAGAGAGGGAATGTGCGGCAAGGAAAAATATAGGGTAAGTTTCATTTGGCTACCACTTGGCATGGAAGCCATTCCATTTCAATTTACATCACGTAAGTGGGTAATGTCATTGGGAAAGCAAGAAACGCGATATAAAATCATAGCAGCGTATTATTGAATCTGAAAGCGTGTTCACATAGCGAAATCAAAATGAAATTATATTTTAATTCCACTACACACACACAGACACACACACACACACACACACACACACACACACACACACACATACATACATATATATATATATATATATATATATATATATATATATATATATATATATATATATATATATATATATATATATCAGGTCATCCCATAAGTTCTGTCCGATTTTACCCTTTTTAAAATTGAATGAAATTTAATAGTATTTTCGAATGTCTAATGGAATTAAAATTTCTTTGGTTGAAACCATTTCTGACATAGAAGTGTCCAAAGAGCATTTGAGGCACATAATGCTTTACGAGTACAAAACGGAAACTCTGCAGCCGAAGCGACTCGAAAGATACATTCACTTTATGGGAAAGAATGCTTGAATGAAAGAACTTGCAGAAGATGGTTTGCAAAATTCAGAAGTGGAGATTTGAGCCTTGAAGATGAAGATCGAACAGGACGGCCAGTTGAGTTTCATGATAAGCTCCTTGAGGCATTATTTGAAGAAAATCCTGCATTATCAATTGAAGAATTGGCAAAAAAGCTTAGTCCAAACCATATAACTGTTCATTGTCATCTTCAACAACTTGGAAAGCTTCCTAACTTGGAAAATGGGTGCCTCATGAATTTTCCGAAAGCAACCACAAATCCCGAGTTATATATATATATATATATATATATATATATATATATATATATATATATATATATATATATATATATATATATATTTGTGTGTGTGTGTCAAAATAAGCAACAACGATATCCGAATTTGATGTAGTACGATCGTTTCAAGCGACTCCATTTAATTAAGCAATGTGAACATTACATAAAATATAAAATGCAGAGCAATCCTCAGCTGCACAAAGTCGCATGAAACGATCGTACTGCATTAATTTTGGTATCTTTATTGCTTATTTTGACATTAATCATTTTTTTAAAAAACTTTATGGATAATACCATATTTAATTCTGTAGCCTAAACTTAAGCATCATATTCACCTGAATTTATATATATAAATATATATAAATGGTAATTATTACAGATACTGTTATAACTATGTATACTAATGTAATGGGAATGTTATTTCACTGACATACACTTTGCTTAACAACAAGATTATAAACAAACAGCGTAAGCTTACATGAAATAACGCAATAAAAAACGTCCTCCAAGTTTTACCGCATGTCAGAATGCTATAAACTATATAATTAATATAATTCAATATATTAATCAACCTAAATATATCTTTCCTATGAATACTTAATGAGGAAAAATGTTGTGCATATAATACCCTAATTAATTGGATAATACTCTCTGTGTGAACTATAATTATTGTGAATTAGAAATTATATCCTTACCTAGATGTTTTAGAATCGTAATTAATATAATATATGTATCACAAACAATGATCTGTGTGTATGCAAGTAATAGATTCACGGAGTAAATTAGGAACTTTTAAGGATCATGAAGATACATCTCATCAACAACGCTAAACAATATATATGTATATATATACAAAAAAATACAAAAACTAAATTAAAAGAAGAGAGAATGATTGAAAACAACGGGGTTGAATTAAGAACAAGAATTGTGAGTAAACAGTACACCACTTTAAGAAAGTGATACGTAACCGCCCAACAAGCACTAATTGATGTATATAAACATAGCTTATAACAGGAACAAAATAATATATTTATGAAAAGCACTTAAGTTAACAGTGTAATGTTTAAATTCCTTCACTGTCAAACTAATGATAAATGATCTCAGGCGAGACGAAAACGTAGAAATTAGAGCAGACGATAGATCGTCATTATCCTAGATTTGATCTAAAATGCGGTGCCTCTAAAGGAAGAATACGTATCATAGCGATATAATCTAGTTAATTACACTGCCTTTATGGGAATTTTATCCACTATATCATTTTCTTGCATTGTTCCGGACTGACAATGAATATTTGTTTTATTGTTTCCTCTGTTTGATCTCTCATAAGCAAGAACCCACGAAGTGTAGTAGATGTTTATTTCTTTTTCTGTTTTTTTTTTGTTTTCTTTTTTATTCCTGTGACGATTCGCAAGGCCCAAACCCTGAAGGAAGATTTTAATTTTGATTGGTTTAAAATGGTAAATGTCATTAAGTTAATAAATTAGACAGGCAAAAGGTAGTATATATGTATACTATTCTGTGCAGAAAAAAATTATGAAATCATATTATAGTTCGACTACGGACGACTGATACTAAAATTATATAAATGAATAAATAAATATAATCTGCTTATGGTAATATCATATTTTATGAGTTTTGTGACTTTTGCGATTATTAATATATTTTTTAATCAAACCTAGATGTTACCATCTGAGAACAATTGTGAGTTTGTGTGAACTGACGTTATTTTCTTCAAGTATGTCTTTTACTTACTTATGGCAGATGCATTCCATTTCATCATCGCCCATTATACGTGTGTTGCTCCTTAACAAACACGTATTTCTCACTGGCGAATTGTTACTCAGTTAAGATACTTAATTTTATCATTTCCATTTTCCCATATATATTGTCTGCTTATCTTTCCTTTGATTTAGACGTTGGATTAAAGCTGTGTTCGAGCACATACACAGAGACGCAAGCACACTCACTCACACAAACGCATCCATCCATCCGTGCGTGCGCGTGTGTATATATATATATATATATATATATATATATATATATATATATATATACATATATATATATATATATATATATATATATGTGTGTGTGTGTGTGTGTGTATATATATATATATATATATATATATATATATATATATATATATATATAATACTGTACCAGTAGTGCAAGGCTGACATGACGTATATGAATATATACAGATATATATCATAAGAATCATACCTCACTATTCACAAAGTGTTAAATGCATGAATGAATTTCAGCAATAATACATCCCTAAACATAATTAATAAAAACACCTTTCAATAAAAAAACACCGTAAAACCTCATTACACTTCCCCGTGTGTATATGTGTGTGTCTGTGTGCGTGCGTGTGTGTCTGTGTATGTTGTGTGTGTTTGCGTGTGTCTGTATGTGTATGCGTGTGTGTGTGTGTGTATGCGCAAAGACAAATTTTAATTGTT
>NC_142941.1:10523504-10528504 GCF_046866305.1 Octopus bimaculoides
AACAACAATCAGACAGATTGGTGTATTATTTTGGCAGTTTTAGTTATGATGAATGAGTTAGATGCACATATGATCTAACCAGCTGTAGCTAGTCTTTACGATGATGTATTTAAGAGTATGAGCACCCGTGTTTTCATGGCGTAGTAATTGAATACCTAGAGACAAGTGGTTCCTCCTTCATAAGATAATAACGTGAGATAATGGGAGCAAGGAGTGCCGTACGTTTTCTGAAATACGTCAAAAAACAATATAAGATAAAGAGTACAAATTGCAAACAAAATACACATCAGTGGGATTGGCAGCAGACATAATTCCAATAGCAATTCAAGTAATACACAGAAATACTGAAATATACATGAGAAAAGTTCCAGAATACTCGCACACCTATAGAACAGAGAAAATAATTTAGCTACTAGATGCTGCATATAAACCGCAGACAGAGTAATTTCAATATATTAAAACGGAGAGAATCATCGTTCACAATAAAGCTCTACATAGTTTTCCGATGATAGCATGCAATTACTATAAATCTACCGAAATAATAAAGTTAGTGATAAGAAGAAAGTTTACTGATTTAGGCACAAAGCCAGCAATATCTGTAGAAATGAATAATCAATGATATCCATCCAGATATTAAACTGATACTATAAATAGTGAAGCTTTGTGGGATAGAAGACAGACAGAAGTCTAGTAGGAATTAGACTTAGGTTGAAAGGATCGAGAAGAAATATAAAACAATATTGTTACAAACGTTCTGGTATTTGTGCTCAATATATACGCATATATAGAAGACAATGCAGGGGCTGGCAGCAAACTTTGGAGTCGAGAGCTAACACCTGACCCGAACTGGACGTGATATATGTATGGAAGATACTAGAGGAGCTGGCACCAAACTTTGAGATCGAGAGCTATACGCGACCCTGAGCTGGACGTCACTGCACTGTTCCAAAGGTCCCAGCTACCTCGTCTAGAGTGAGGAACATGTACCACAATAGCTTGGTATTCAAGGGCCCGCAATTATTTAACGCCTTGTCAAATCCTCTGAGGGGTCTTCATGGAGTGGGGGTAGATGCTTTCAAGAAACAAATTGATTTCCTGCAATGCAAGGTCCCGGACGAACCAATAACAACGTATGAAACTCAAAAGGGAGCAGCCGCGTTCAATTCCCTCGTCCTTCACTAAAAGCCAATCACATAAGATTGGTAATTGAAAAGGTGATTACACTGGCGGTGCTCTAGTATGGCCACAGCCTTGGGGTTGAAACGTATGATATAATAAAAGAATACAAATAATATATACGTATATATATGCATGTGTGTGGTGGGGTGCAAAATAAAAATTGCACATATGAAATCGAAGCAAATGTAGTAATCTCACTTCACCAATTTTAACACCATTGTTCATTCTGGAAGCACCATACGTTAACATCTGAGCGGACGCAGGAAATAATAAATCATCATTTGTCCAAATCGCTTAGGGGCTACATATAACTAATTAATTAATCAATGCTATCGATTTATACGTTATTTATATGTTACTTTTGTAGTAAAACCAGATAGGTGCAATATAACGCTGTGCCGGATTCATTGATTTATTGAGATGAAAATTGTTAAGTTTAAACGTATGATTGCATATAAATATGGGCGTGTGTGTGGGTGAGTGTGTGTCTGTCTGTGTGTGCGTGTGCGCGCACGCATAAACACACACACACACACACACATATATATGTATATATATATATATATATATATATATATATATATATATATATATATATATATATATATATATATATACATATATAACCCACATTCATATTTGAAATATTTCTACTTCATTTGAAACCTAAGTGATAAATTATACACAAACATATGTGTACACACACATGTACATTCATCTATACACATATATGTATAAATATGTATATATATATATATGCATATATATACCCATGGCGGCGGGCAACTCTGTATACGATTCTGATGATTGCGGTTACATTACAAATCAGGCTGAAGAAGAATAGACAAATGGTAAGAATTTGTTAAATCCGAAACCGGTTCCTGTTTAAGAATGCTTTTTTAGGTGATTTTAAATATCTTGCCCGCTCACGTTTTGGTATGCTGCTATATTTCATGTTGAGAACAATTTAGGTCTTAATAGACACAAGATGTGATCTATTTCTAGCACATTAATTGTCCACGTTAGTGGTCGACGTTATTTTTTTTTAATGTACCTTAATCCCCTGAGATTGCAGATAATATTTCTGAATCTCTTTGATTCTTTAGATGTGCTGGCCTCCTGATAATTAGTAGATATTAATTAATATACGATTAATTACCAGATTTTGTAATTATATATATATGTATATATATGTTTGTATATATATATGTGTGCGTGTAAATATAAGTATGTAAATAGAGAGACAAGGCCTGGAGTTTCTGGGGAGGGACATAGTCGATTACATCGACCCTCAGCTTTTGACTGGTACTTGATTTATCGACCTCAAAAGGATGGAAGGGAAATTCGACCTCGGCGGATTTTGAACTCAGAACGGAGCAACGGGCGAAGTACTGCTAGGCATTTAGTCCAGAGTGCTAACGGTTTTGCCAGACCACCTTGTGTGTGTGTTTGTGTGTGTGTGTGTGTGTGTGTGTGTGTGTGTGTGTGTGTGTGTGTACGTATATATGTTCATATAAGTACCTGTGTATATATGTACGTATATATAATGTTTTTACAACATGTATACATATATGTATGTATACACACACACACACACACACGTTTTGCACTTGTTACTGCATTTGTCAATGCAAAACACACAAACTGGAATCTTTTTTTGTATGTAGACTAGAAATTATAATATGTCACGGAGATATTCCTTTCTCTTAGACTTTAAATAATTCAAACTTAAAAACTAAGTTCTCTTCTTTTGTATGTTAGAATGATTCTGTACTTGAAACACATAGTTAATATCTAAAAGTTCAAATATTCCAGTTGAATCAACATCTCTAACGAACTACACGTGGAAACGTGTCAAAATTCTATTCAGTTATTTTTATACCACTTATTTCACCAAATATCAAATTGCATGCTTTCCACCTATTAAATGTTTTATATATCTTTGTGTTTAGTGCTCGGGATATATTTCTTATTCGTACTTTCGTTATCAAATGTTAAAATAGACGCCTTTTTAAATGTTATTAACAGACGCTCAAAATACTACGTTAATTTTTTCAGATTTTAATTTTCACCTTACATTTGTTAACGTAAAGAAACTATTTCAACGAATGTTAAAAACTTATAATTTCGTAATTTATTTTAGTCGTTATATAAGTTTCCCAATACTTCATTTCGGTAAATGTCGAGAAATTTCATCACAGTTAAGCTTGTACTATTGTTCTTATCGAATTCTTTGTTTCAACTTTTTACGTTAGTTTAATGTGATGTACCATTTACGTTCAACATTTATTCTTTCACACTTTGCCTTTTTAATATCATTCTAATTTTAGTTCGTTTAATATTTTAAGGATGTGTACACATGTTTTATGTATTGGCTATTCAATCTTTTGTGAAAACTATTTTATGTCTGAGCATGTCAATCTAGCTGCAAATCGAAAATGTGAAAAGTTAATATTTCTAAAATAATTTTTATGCAATTTTAAAGTGGAATGGCAATCGAAATCGCTTAATGACGGCTTACCGCTCTCGGCACAATTACAGGAAATCGTTAATTGACGTTTGTAGTACTTAAAATGTTAAAATGTCATATTTATGATGTAACTATGCGTTTTCTTTCTTCTTACTCAACAAATAATGAAGTAATTAAAGATAAATATGAGTTTCTGCTAATCAAAAGTTCTTACTTGGAATATCAACTGCCTGCATCAATAAAAAATATATGGCAGAGTGAAGAGCAGCAAAGAAATACATATGAATGAGGAATAAGGCTTTAGCAAATAATCTCTCTGTTCAACAAAATAATATTCTAAGAATTTTTGTTTACTTATATTTGTTGTACCAGTGTACCAATGTGTCAGACGCTTCCAAACTGGCCGACAAAATGTCGATATAGTCGAATGTTCTGGGAGACCCGCAACGAGCAGAACTGAAAAAAGAAAACAATCGCAGAAGTGCATGCAGCTGTCAGAGGAAATCGTCGAATCACCATCCATGAGGTATCAGAGGATGAGTTACGTTTCAGTTCAGTCCATCATCACTGAGGATTTAGGTATGAGACGCGCGTCTGCCAGGTTTGTGCCAAAACTCCTTTCAGCTGACTATAAGGACACTCGGACTTCAGTAGCATCGCATCTTCTTGATTGTGTCGAGAACGATAAAACCTTTTTGAAAACTTTGCCTTTGAGTAAGTATCACTAAGCTTTTGGCAAAATTTGATGCAGATTCTCTGCTCAACTTTCTCTACTCTGTGGTGGTCAATGCGACTATCACACGCTACACACCTTCCTTCCAAGCACTGCTGTAATCAACGGACCTGAGCTACAATGTTAAACCTTAGTGCGCATGCACAACAGAGTACAAGGTCAATATGTGCCAAGCGGTTTTACTCTCTGTGGTTCAAATACGTTAGTATAGCAACAGTGCGGATAGTTATTGATCAGACCAAGTATATACTGCGGGTTTCTTGCAATTCCTGTCTCCGATCTTGATTTACGAGGCAACGGTCGACCAGAAGCATTATTAGAATACAGATGCCGAAGATCCCACGCACTTGTACCTGAAACTACGTAACAAATTTCATAACCACACGGCGATATCTGCTATTCACCATTTAATCAATCTTAGCTTACAGACTCTTAGATAAGTATCCTTCTTTCTATTTGCTTTTGTGAAAAAGTTTGTCGACACTTTCCTTATTGATGTCTGAGTGACGACGATCATCTATTTTCCTTTTAGCTTTTCATGTAACTTTTCAATAAAAGACGGTGTGCAAGTGAAAATCTGTGAAGGTATTTCTTTCAGCTTATATGACAAACAAAATA
>NC_142941.1:10531004-10538504 GCF_046866305.1 Octopus bimaculoides
ATATATATATATATGCATACATAAGAAATATGATGGCTTTAGTTCATTGGTGAGTTTGGTACACAGAGGAAGTGATGTAACTGGTCAAACATTATGTTACAAATCCACCATTTTCTTTTTTCTTCTTAGAGAAATTTATGTGAACACATCCAGGCAACCCCAACAGATGTTTAAAAATGTTATAAATCAAATTCACTAATAGCTAATTTGAAAAAATTCCTGAAATAATATGAAAATTTTAATAAATATTAGGTTTCCTTAATAAAGCACACAACTTCTATAAGAGAAACGCATTTCTATTTGCTGCAAGTATAAAACTAAAAATATAATGTATTCACTGAACCCTAGATATTGAACATTATTTTTGCATAAGTAAGGATTTAGTGGCATTTTGGGTATGTTTTACGGTTTTCGGTAACGATCTGTAAAACAAAATGCTTCTCAGTTTCATCTTTTGTGAGAATGTTATTGTAAATCTGAATGAGTTTGATGCCTCTTTCTGCAGCATCATTTGCAACAACTGTCTTCTCAAGTGTTTCAAGTCCACTTTTGTAACTAGGATCATCCTTCCATGTTGAAGGGTCTTTGTTGAAAGATGAATAGAGCCACAGTTTCGGGAGCTAAGTACCAGAGGTGAATGGAAAATCTTCTCGCAGCAGCTTTGCTGATTCATGGATCAATATTCTGATAATTTATCACTTGACACATGAATAAGAAATCATGATGAATTGCTTTAATTACTTCAGATCACAGAAACCAGAGTCGAACATACACTTGAGCAACAAAAATACATATTCTTCTACAAGAGTACCTCTCCCCAGGAGATAACTGAAATTGATCTTGAAACGGGTATATCCTGGATGCGTAAATTAATTTTGACATCTACATAGCATGACTTTACAACTCCTGGTGTACGAAACGATATCCCCTCCTTCGGAATGCCGCCAAGAAAAATCATCGTTAACTCCAACAGTTCTCGGCAATCATTTCGCGTAGAAAAATGGTGTTCAAGAAATCCAAGAATGATAGCGCGGACTTCATCAGGCACTTCATTGCTACTAGGTACGTAAACTTCCTTGTTGAGTTTCGTCCAGGTGTCTCTAAATCGTTTGGAAAACGCCGTGTCTGAACCAGATGTTGCATCCATCAGTGGGTCAAAACAGGGCCTAAAAACTAACTAAAAAATGAACAAGTTTTTAATTCAAGAGAAAATTATATTACAGGTACAAAAATTTTATCTGAAAAATTGACTCACACCACACAAGCCAAGAGAATATCAATATTAGCAAGAAGTAAATTAATTTCAAGACATTACACGATTTCAATGTTCGGATTTAAATTACGGCCGAAGAATTAATTGATCGATAAGTATCAGCCGCAAGGTAGCAAGCTGGCAGAAACGTTAGCATGCTGGGCGAAATGCTTAGAGGTACTTCGTCTGCCGTTACGTTCTTAGCTCAAATTCCGCCAAGATCGACTTTGCCTTTCATCCTTTAAGGGTCGACAAATTAAGTACCAGTTGCGTACTGGAGTCGATCTAATCGACTGGCCTCCTACCAAAAAATGTTGGGCCTAGTACCTAGAGTTGAAAAGATAAGTACCAGCCGCGTACGTTTAAACACAAATTATTTATAAGAACACTACTATGGAAAGTCGAACGTTAGATGTTATTGACGCAAGATTTTTTGAATGATATTTGTAAATGCCCTAAACGGCTCAGCGAATATCTCAAATAGCTAAAATGGGTTGAAACAGACAGAATATGTGATAGAGTAAATGCAAAAATATTTCGTTTTTTTTTTATTTTTTAGTTATTATATCTAAATGATATATGGCTATTATTTGTTGCTGAAACGTTGATAATTTCTCTGACTTGAAATTCTCGGGTATTGATTAAGGTATACAGCTTTACAGCTAATATATATGTAAATTATATACGAAGATTTCAATATATCTGTAAGGCAGAACGTACGACAATCATTGTTATATGTCTTCTTGAATTTGCCTTCTCTCATTCCTATATACCGTTTTATTAATATATTGGTCATAGTTCAAGTAAAGGTATCTTCCACTGTATATAGTGCTCTATATACATTGTAATACATGTTTGATGAGAATATAGCAACGTGATTACTATTTTACAAGGAGCCATCCTGTGGCTTGTCTGGTTTTATGTTAGGAGACATTTAAAGATCAACAAGTTTGTGGCGTGTCAATTGAATATTCTTGATCCCTGATTTATGGTACGAGTATGTGCTAGTGTGTGTGTGTGTGAGTGTGTGTGTGTGTGTCGGTGTAAGAAAAGAGTATCGTGTGTGTATGTATGTATATGCGTATACGTATATTCCAATGTAAGTTTCTATGCTTCTGTATATGCGACATTTCGTTTGGTTTTTATAGTTTTGACTTGGTCTCCTTGTGCAAAGGATATATTTATATAAGAGAATTCTTCAAACAAATTAGGAGAAACTTATACGTGAATTCTGTTACAATATCTATTATGTTATTATCTTACTAAAATTATCGATACTTATTTTATTAAAATAGTTTGACAGTACACTTTGAAATAGTCATCAATTTCCCAATATATCTTCAATGTATATTGGCGTTAATTTCAATATTCGAAGGTATCTTTCATTGGGCATAGCGCCAAAAATCTGCCAAGAAAGCTATATTTGATTGAATTCTAGCAATTATATCTGATTTCAACAAAAAAGACAGAAAAAAAACTAGTAAAGCGATGATTTATTTCATTCTAAATATACTTTCATATTTAGAAAGAATTAATTAGCTCAGTGATGGGAAAGACAAAAGCAATCTTTGTATATAAATTTATGATTATATATCTGTGTATATGTACATATGTATATATGTATGTGTGCATACACAAACGCGCGGAGGAGAGAGAAAGAGAGAGCATACATATAAAAGTGATGATGAAGAGGAAAATTTGGAGCGTTGTGTTGATTACGATGATAGTAAAGGATTTCTCATAGACAATGATATATGAGCGCTCAGCGATAAAACAGAATTTACTTTAAATGAAGTTTCTGGAGCAAATTCAACAATAAATTTCTAACTGATAATTTGACCGGCTGCAAAATTTCACAGGTGCCAGAGACAAAAGATGTCTTCTGGTTATGTATAAATACATAACCAGAATATTACGTTTCTGATCTCCCATACTATCGGATCATATATGAGTTTCTATTAGCTGAAGATTGTCTAATAATAGTTTCGCATTTACTCAAACGTTAGCAGTTTGGAGGTAAGGATGTTAGGCGGATAAACTGAGATTGGTTGTTGAATAATACTTCAGTCTGTCGACCTTGTAGAAGAGATAAAAGACAGTGTTGATCGAGGAGAGATTTCTTCTCACAATGTAAATGATCTGGCACAAATACTGCCAACCATTTCTGCAGATACTGTAACCCTTTTGTCCGCTCGTTCTCTTTAAGTTTGTCTAAAATATATTTTGTACTATAGGCACCAGGCATGGAGTTCTGGCACAGAGGTTGACTTGATTATATCAAGCCAAGTGCTCACCTGGTACTTATATATACATAACGTATTTTAACGTGTATAAGGTAGCCCATAATTTGGTGGGCTTAAAATTTAGAAAATAGGTTTTGTAAGGGATTATAATACTACTGATGTATAAGAAACTCCTATATATTCTTAACCTAATTTTTGACAAAGAAGGGTTCCTTATATGCGTTAAACTAGGGTAATTTGGGTGTTACTCTTTTGTATCAGGGATTCGGATTTCCTTTCGACATCTAATGGCAAGTTTTATACAACAAACGGTCTGAAATAACAACGGGTCCCATAAATTAAAACGTATCTGGACCGTTTCATATCTCTTCTGTAGAAACTAGAAACACACTAAATAAAAACAATCGTTTCTGAATGCCATTCTATTCTGGTTTATAACAGACAAAGAGATTCCTGTTTCAGCCATTGTTCTTCCTATTTATTATCTGTACATTAATCCTTTCTGCCCGTTCAATTCTGAAACACTTTGCTGTGCTTGTAGATAGATTTTATTGTTAGTACAAGCAGACAGTGCGCAGAGTTTCCCTACTCGTTATGTGCTGACAGATGTGCCGTTCCGTGATTGGTAAGTCTTTTGCTGATCAATGCTGTTTGACTAACACATGGAAAAATAATGTACGAATGTGTATTTCAAAGAAAATACGTTCGTACATGCATATACACATAAATACATATATAAACATACACACTAAAATATATCTATATACTTGCATTGCATACCTACCTACATACACGCATATGTGTACGCACGTAAATACAAACATGTAGACGTTAATATATACATACATACATATACATGCATACATATATATATATATATATATATATATATATATATATATATATATATATATATATATATATATATATATATACATATATATACATTCGTGTGTGTGTGTGAGAGAGAGAGAGGGCGTGTGTGTGTGTGTGAGAGAGAGAGAGAGAATGTGTGTGTTTGTGCGCAGTTCCGTCACCAACACACTCCTACAAAACATTAGAGGCATACACAATCAAAAACTGTAATATTCATTATAATCAATAGCATAACAATGTAATTACTAATTAATAGATCTTGCTAATTAAATAGAAATCATTTTTACGCAACGAAGAGATTTATTTTGCTGCTTGCTTATTTTTTTATATATTTTTTTCTTTCATGCTTTCGTTCATTTTGTTTGTTTTGTTTTGTTTTTTTTATATTCCATTGAAAAGTTTTCTCGATATTCAATATACTCGGGAACATAGGATTGATCAGATATATAAAGGACAAAATTCAATCACTTCTCTCTCTCCCTCTCTATTTCTCCTTCCTTCCCAATATTTTCTCACTCTGTAGATGTGTATATAGGTGTATATATATATAGGTGTATATATATATATATATATATATATATATATATATATATATATATATATATATATATATATATATATATATATATATATATATATATATACATACATATTTATACATATATATATATATATATATATATACATATATATACATATATATATTTTTATATATATATATATATATATATATATATATATATATATATACGTATACATTCATATATATACATATGCACCTGTATCTATCGATGTGTGTTGTTTATAGGTTTATAATATACACATATATTTCTATATATCTTCTATATATGAGTGTGTGTGTGTCCGTGTGTATGTTTGTGTGCGTGTGTCGTGTCCTTTTCCCTGTCTGTCAATCAGTAATCAGTATATTTCCGTATATATTCATTTTTCACACAACTTTATATGTTTTATCATATTAATATATTTAAGCTTGATATTATTTTTGGGTCTCCTTCCTCTCTTCTTGCTTTATATATTCAATCAAACCAATGTCCATGTTTACATTAAATAAATACATTTCAACAATGCATTCTTTGAACAATCCTATCTTAATCATAGATTAATTTATTCATATATATTGCTAGATTAAATGAAAACCAAACATCAAAACTCAATCAATGACAAAAAAAAAAGAATAAAAAACAGTTGTTTACAAAATTAGTTTTATTTAGAATTTGGATACAGAAGTAATTGCCAACGTTATATGATTAATTGATAATAACTAATAAATAATATTCCGTTGACTCTACCCATTACTGCTATAACCCAGTTTAAGTGGCTTTATATAGGTACCCTGTACTGGTTGGGGACCAGTCAGGTCCCTTGGAGATATGTTGTAGTGAAGTGAAATCAACCAGGGTTTTCATTGCCTACGAGACTCTCTCCACCAAAATTCGGCTGTCCAATTTTGTATTATTGACAAAGCTGGATCGTAATCCTCTTATGTAGCAAACATAGGATATCTGCATGAATATCCTTTTTCAACGGGTTCTTGATAACATTGCTATGCCAAATCAGATTTTGTCCATTTTCAAAAGAATTTGCTACTAGTTATTTACAAGTCTCGATGAACAGTTAGATAAGAGTTTAACTCAAGAGAAACAATACACTTATTTAGAAATGTAATTAATTCAGGTAAGATTTCACGGCTCTAGCATCACTCCTTAATAGTTAGCCTATAAATATTTATGCCCTTCCTCGTAATTATAAAAAAAACATTTAGAAAATGGCGCCTATTTGAAACTCGTTACCTCGTTGGAGTTCTTGTTTTAGACCTGCGAAGGGATGCTATAATTCTAGATGCAGACATACCGAGTTTAACAGGAAAGAAACAATACAATTATTAATAGGGACAGTTGAAATTAATGCATGCAGCATTTTACAACTCTAGCATCAATCCTTCAATGTCAGCCTATAAACTTTTCAGCCTGTCCTCAGAATTACGAGAAAAAGGTGTACGAGATCATACCCATTTGAAATACGTTACAGTGTGGGAGTTCTTATTTTTTACTTATGAACACATGCTATGTATGTATGTATGTTTATAAGTGTGCGTTTGTGCGTGCTTGTGGATAGACTTGAACTTGTGTAGTTTGTGGGAAGTATATTTGACTGCAGGCAGATATACTTTAAAACACACACGCAAAACCTTGTGGAATGCAGTTGTTCATATTTCCATTCCATCAGGTTTCACGTGGGGTTAGACAACGATAATAACGCGAGATAAATAAGATGAAGGGTGAGACACCGCATGGGAAGATGAGAACGATAGATATAGAACGGATGATTGGAAGAAAACGATACCAAAAAAAAATTGAAACTCCGGGAACCCAAGTGAAGAAATGGAGAAATGGGGAAAAACGCAGAGAGAGAGAGAGAGAGAGAAAGATAATGAGGAAGAGAAATAAAAATAAGAGGAGGAAATATAAAATATGTGAATTTAACATTAAGGTTAAATGCCATGAGACAGACGAGAATGTGGAAAAATATGACAATAAAGAATTGAAATTAAAAAGAAGAACGTGATTCTAAGAATAAGAGAGAGAAAGTATGCGTGTGTTTTGTGTAGATAGGCGTTTGTGATATTGTGTGTGTTTAAGTTAGAAAGCCATCAAATAAGAATTTAATTTAAGAGAGAGAAACTGACAGAGAGAGAGAGAGAGGATTAGCTAAATAGATTTAGAGAGCGATCAGTCAAGCGTAAGAAAATCAAAAATAACAAAGATAAAAGAGAAAAAATATCTTCTTGAAAAAAAAACTACGAAATACAATGGCAGCATAAATTGATATAGGAAAGACACAAGAGAATTAAAAGAACAAGAAGTCACCGAGAATAAGATATGAGAAAATAAGATGCAGAGAGAGCAAAAGAGCGAAAAGAAAGAATTGAGATCAGCAATATAAAAGCGACAGAGGTGGATGATGACGGAAGTTATGCGAAAATGGCAAGGAATGGAGGAATAATGAATAAATGGATAAAAGTAAAAAATAAAAATGAATCAATAAAATGTAGATGAAGACAATGAAAAATAAATTTAATAGACAATAAAGAGAAGCAAAGGTCGTAAA
>NC_142941.1:10541004-10571004 GCF_046866305.1 Octopus bimaculoides
TCGGTAATGATGGATACAGACTCACCATCATTACCGAAACCTTAATTACAGAATCACCGCTTCTATTGCTCTCATAAGTAGTAGTAGTAGTAGTAGTAGTAGTAGTAGTAGTAGTAGTAGTAGTAGTGGCAGCAGCAGCAGAAGCAGCGGCAGTAGTAGTAGTAGTAGTAGTAGTAGTAGTAGTAGTAGTAGTAGCAGCAGCAGCAGAAGCAGCGGCAGTGGCAGCAGCAGCGGTAGTAGTAGTAGTAGTAGTAGTAGTAGTAGTAGTAGTAGTAGCAGCAGCAGCAGAAGCAGCGGCAGTGGCAGCAGCAGCGGTAGTAGTAGTAGTAGTAGTAGTAGTAGTAGTAGTAGCAGCAGCAGCAGAAGCAGCGGCAGTAGCAGCAGCAGCGGTAGTAGTAGTAGTAGTAGTAGTAGTAGTAGTAGTAGTAGTAGTAGTAGTAGTAGTAGTGAAAGGGGAAGAGTGGTGAGAGAAGGAGAAGGAAGAACAGAAGGACAGCCTATAGAAAGAATCGGTGAAAGAATAAACATACAACCACGTATCCACACATAGAAGATATTTGTACTAAAACGATATTTGTATAGAATTTAAATACTTTGTAACGTCGAACTAAAGAAGAAAATTACATAAATGTTGTTATTTCTACTAGAGGCCCAAGGCTTGAAATTTGGGTTAGTAGGTAAGTCAATTACATCGACCCCAGTATGTAACTGGTACTTATTTAATCGATCCCGATTATTTAATCGATTCATATACACGACTTCATATTTACTAAACGAATAATTACGAACTTGATGTGGATAAGTATACATACAAATATATGTTTATGCCTGTAGTTGAGTATTTGTGTGTGTATGTGTGTGTATCTGTATGTGTGTGTGTACATATATATATATATATATATATATATATATATATATATATATATATATATATCAAAATAATGAACAAGGGTATCCAAAGTTAATGCAGTACGATCGTTTCATACGACTCTATTTATTAAGCAATGCTTAAATAAATGGAGCCGCATGAAACGATCGTAACGTATTAACTTTGGATATCCTTGTTGTTTATTTTGATTTTAATCACCATATATTGGAATTGTATGGATAATACCATACTTAATTCTGGTGCCTAAACTTAAGTACCATATTCACCTTCAATATAGATTTTATATATATATATATATATATAATTGATTCATGAAGTAACTATTGATTTATGCTTCTAAACCAATGTATTGTGATGATACTGACAGAAACCCGCCGAAACGATCGGAACCTAACACAAAGCTATGTAATATTTTCATTGCTACAGACTGATGGCTATTATATATATATATATATATATATATATATATATAGAGAGAGAGAGAGAGAGAGAGAGAGAGAGAGAGAGAGAGAGAGAAATGCGTTGATGTGCATGTATGTATATATATATATGTGTGTGTGTGTGTTTGTGACCTTGTGTTTTTGTGCGTGTGGGTGTATAAGCGTACGTGCGCGCGCGTGTCGCCCTCAGGCAAATTGAAAATTTGCTTTGCTATTTATGCTGTGAAGCCATTATGGTTTTTCTATTAAGTCTCCGTTTTAAGAAGAGAAAAAAAAATTGTATGTTGTAGGTAAAAATGGAATAAATCGTATTCCCTCAATATTTTACAAATCCAGGTCTTTAGAATTTTTTTATTTCCTAGGAGGCTTTCAATTTTTTCTCCTTCTCTCTCTCTCTCTCTATCTCCCTCTCACGACTCACCCTCACACATACGAATGCACGCGCGAACACACACAGACCTCACACACACACACATATACATACACATTCAAAATATATATATATATAAATATATATATATCAATATATATATATTTATATATATATATATGTGTATGTGTGTGTGTGTGTGTGTGTGCTTGTGTATGTATACATATACGTATAAATAATTTATATATATATATATATATATATATATATATATATATACATATGTATTTATATGTGTGTGTGTATGTATATATATATAATGTTTCTCTTTCTTTAATTCGGTTGGACAAAATTGGACTTTTTCAAATTTACTACTTCATGCTTTATGAATATAAAAAAATATGTACGTGTGAGTGTGTGCATGTGTGTCTATGTGTGTGCGCGTGTGTCTCTGTGTATGTGTCTGTGTGTGGATTTGCGTCTGTGTTTGTCTCCCCATACACCACTTGACAACTTTCGTTTTTATGTACATGTCCCCTTAAACGAGCTTTTGAGCAAAAAGAGATCGATAGAATGAGTACAAGTCTTTGAAAAAAATATATCCTGGGGTCGATTTGTTCGACAAAAAATCCCTCATGCCGGTGCCCCAGCATGGCCGCAGTCAAATGCCTGTAACAAGTGAAAGAAAGGCCTGTAACAAGTAAAACATACACTTTATGCATCGGTGTGTGCGTTTTTTGTATGTACATACGTATGTGCATATATGTATACATGTACATACATATACATCGATACATCTACATGTATATATATTCCCTTTTACTTGTTTCAGTCATTTGACTGCGGCCATGCTGGGGCATCGCCTTTAGTCGAGCAAATCGACCTCAGGACTTATTCTTCGGAAGCCTAGTACTTATTCTATCGATTTCTTGTGCCGAACCGCTATGTTACGGGAACGCAAACACATCAGCATCGGCTGTCAAGCGATGTTGGGGGGACAGACACAGAGAAACGAACATATACACACACATACACACATGTATATATATACATATATACGACGGGCTTCTTTCAGTTTCCGTCTACCAAATCAACACACAAGGCTTTGGTCGGCACGAGGCTATAGTAGAAGACACTTGCCCAACGTGCCACGCAGTGGGAATGAACCGGGAACCATGTGGTTGGTAAGCAAGCTACTTACAACACAGCCACTCCTGCGCCTACTAAATATATATATATATGTGTGTGTGTGTGTGTGTGTGTGTGTGTGTGGAGGGAAGGAGATGGAGAGAGGGAGGAAAGAAAGAGAGATGGTGGGTGTTTTATGTTTTCAGAAAGCGGCTTGATCTGAAATAGTCTATTGAAAGAGAAATTTTATTCTGGTAACTGTCAAACTCACTAGTTAAAATACGCCCAAACTGCCACTTTAACTTTTATTGAATTTTCTCACATGATTCTGTATTATTAAGCAACATATACATTTATGTGCATGTGTGTATGGTTGGGTGGGTGGATGTGTGTGAGTGAGTGAATATGTATGTGTTTAATCCTGTTTGTATTTGTAAATCTGTGTACTCATATATCTATGTGTGTGTGGGGGGGGGGCGAAGGCAGCAATGCTAGAGCCGGTCCCTCATGTGATTTTCCCATGAAAAGCCATGGAGGTACTTAAATTTATTGGTTTCTGCATAGACTTACACCTGTTTCTGACATACATTTTATGTGTTCATACATCTATTGACTCAATAGCCCGAGGGGTCGATTGACCAAAGCGAGCGATCATTACAAATGCTACAATGCTACTGTTTTCAGAATTCACGCAGCATAATTACTTATCCATAACATAATATATATGTATATATGTATATATGTATATATATATATATATATATATATATATATATATATATATATATATATATATATATATATATATATATATATATATATATATATATATATATGTATGTATGTATGTATTTATGTATATATATATATATATATATAGGGTAAGAAAACATTTTAGAAATGTTTATTACCAGTGGCCTAGTGTGTAGAAAACTTAGTCATTAGCCTATATATTATTCATATAAATACAGTGTACATTTAAACACATAAAAGGTAGCTGGCACGCTATAAGAAATAGCTATTAGTGATAAATTTCGAAAGGAATGAAACCTAAAATCATTTACCATCTATCTCCTCGACTATGGTTTCTGACTGTATATTAGCAAATAAAATTATTTCCTAGGTGGAGTATTCATCAACAGGTACGCCAAGATTAAACATATAAATACGAGGCAATCCAGCATGTGCCCGTGCTTATATATTATAATTTTACTCCGAGAATAAAAGGCACATTCAGCGATGATAACCATAAAAAAAAAATTTTTTAATGTGACTAGGTTTATATTAACTTCCTTTATCAGTAGGGCTAGCATAGTAGATTCTCACTAATTTAGGTCCTTTGAACACTTCACCAGTGAAAAACCATTCAGAGGTAAGGATGAAGTCGAAACAACATTCAAAATATATTTACCTACAAAAGAAAACTGTTGGCGATTGGGGGGGTGGGGGTGAAAATGTTACTTCTAATGACGGGGACTATATTTTGAATGAGAAAACATGTTAGCGATATGTCGTATGTGGATTTGAACTCATGACATAAATGACATGAAAAGTGACATTACTTCCCTGTAGACTTCATAATATATATATATATATATATATATATATATATATATATATATATATATATATATATATATATATATACACATACATATATATATATATATATATATATATATATATATATATATGTATGTAAGTATGAAAGTATATACACATAGATGTGTTTGCACGTGTGTACAACTTTATATATATATATATATATATATATATACCCACACACACACATATATATATATATATATATATATATATATATATATATATATATATATATATGTATGTATATAGTCAATGTTATTACGATAATAATATTTTTATTCTTTATCCAATCAAATTCACATGTTCGCATTACTGACAATTTGTTATTTTGTCTGTCATTTTGCCTTTTATCATATATTTTATATTATATTATATTATTCTGCTTTACTTTTCTATTATTTTTCCTCTTGTCCGTTAGTCGTTTTTCTTTCAATATTTTATTCACAGTTTCCCTTTGTGACAACTGTGTCTCTTTTTATTGAATTGCTGGACTGGCAATACGTTTATATATTTTTTTCTTTTTGTCAATTTACGCTAAGTTCAATAGCAACTACCTTCATTTCATATAAACTGTTTTGTTCCTTCCTTATATTCTTCTTTGTATTTCCGCCTAAATACACACAAAGAGAGAAAACATATAGAGGCAAGAATATTCAAATATTTATTCCAACGCACATTACCAATGTGTTTCAAATATTTACATCGATCTTATGTGATACGATGTGTAAGGTTTGTTTCTTATATGTGTAAAGACGATTATATGGAAATATGTGCATATTCATGTACGTCTGTATTTACGTACGCTTGCATAGATATGTATATAAATGTATATCGAATATATACATATTATATATATATATATATATATATATATATATATATATATATATATATATATATATATTATCAATATATATAAATAGATATAAGTATATTATTTATATATATATATATATATATATATATATATATATATATATACAGTATATACACGAAGGCACCAGATTAGCACCTACATCGCTAAAAATAGAAGTCAAAAATACTTATGTACCACAGAATAGTCACAAATCTACTACAGGCATGGTAGACTTTGGCTGAAGAGAAACAGCTACCTATTTGGTACTAATTTCGAAATCGGTTCCAAGCTGACAAGTATTGCTTGCGTTGACCTAGCAGAGGTAAGAACATTTTAACGTTCACTGGAATATTTCCCAACCATGCCTGTAGTAGATTTTTGATCATTCTGTGGCACAGTAGTATTTTTTACTTCTACTTGTAGCGATGTAGGTGCTCATGTGGTACATTCGTGTGTTCATATATATATATATATATATATATATATATATATATATATATGTATATAGGTGAGAAAGTTGTTATGTGAAAGCACGTGGTTGGATGTATAAAAGATAATAAGAGTGAAAGAACTACAGAAGGCTTGTGTTACATGGTTAAAGTATATATTTAAATTATGTCAGAAAGATGTTAGAAAAATGTTATAAAAATGTTATAAAATCTTTTTGGTATATAAACATTGTATTTTGAGAAATAACCGGTTTCGTGTTGTCTTTGAACACGACACAATGAAGTAGAGAAATTTGAAAAGACAACACGAAACCGGTTATTTCTCAAAATACAATGTTTATATACCAAAAAGATTTAATAACATTTTTCAAACATTTTTCTAACATTTTTCTGACATAATTTAAATATATACTTTAACCAAGTAACACAAGCCTTCTGTAGTTTTTTCACTCTTATTATCTTTTATATATATATATATATATATATATATATATATATATATATATATATGAATACATATCTTATATTGTATGTATATATTTTATTAATTTGCATGTACGGCTGATAGCTCGCTTGGCACACGTGATGGTACGTTAATAATACCATCCCTCCTCTTATATATATATATTAGAGATGGCGATGAAAAACTTCTAGTTCTAATAGTACTGCAAAAGGCCTGGATGGAGGCCCAATTTTCCAAATTTTAATCTTTTACAGGGATTAGAAAACCTATAGGGACAGAGAAAGGAATTACTATAATTATCGTTAGCACGCTGAACGAAATGCTTAGTGATATTTCGTTCGGCATCACGTTCTTCGGAGTCGATAAATTAAATACCAGTGATACACTGGAATCGACGTCGTCGACTATTCCCTTCCCCCAAAATGTCAGGCATTGTGCCTTTAGTAGAAATGATTGCCATGATTATTATTTTATGGTGTTAAAAGTTGTTGACGTTGCTGTCCATGTTAATAGCAGCAGGTAGCGTTAACAATCACTACGCTAATAGTGATTTTAGTGATGATGATGATGATGATGATGATGATGATGATGATGATGATGATGATGATGATGATGATGATGATGATGATGGTTACGATGACGACTATCATGACAACGGTAACTGTGGCCATGATGTTCAGGATCATAATTACACCGATGCAGAACAAAACAACGACCATGCTGAGGATAAAATGATATACACGAGGAGCGGTAGAATCAGTAGGTGTCATATATTCTGAAGAACCAAATATAATTCTTTTGTCTTTGCAAAATGTGTAAAACAAAGGCACAAAAAAGGTGTGAAAGAGAGGTGGATAGACAGAGAGACGGTGGGGGTGTGGCGAAGAGAGATAAAAGAAAAAGGATACGAAAATTATATAATAAATACAATGGGGAAGATTAAGAGAAGAAAAGTTGTGGTGATGGCTAGATAGACAGAGAGTTATATAGATAGAGAGAGAGACACAGATAGACAGACACATACATACATAAATACATAAATACATACGTAGGTACACGCATACATACGCAAAAAAGAATTATATACATGAGTGTATGTATAGCTATAAAGATAGACAAAGGGAACGATAGGTAGGTGTATATTGGCAGATAAACATATACATGGTTGGGTAAAAGACGAATATATAATCTGTTTTTATGTATATATATATATCGACACACACATACACACACATACACACACATACATTCTTATGCGTGTATGGACGGTACTAAATTAAGGGGTAGAAACAGTTACATTCAACTAGAGACCAATCGCGCATACTCACACAGAGATACCAAATATATATATATATATATATATATATATATATATATCATGGTAGCCACTACAGCACTATAAAGAAGAATGGTTAGAGTGTGTTTAATGTGTGTGTGATTCTATCCATTCGTGTATGTATGTAGGGTGTGTGATATCAAGTAGAGAGATATTTTCATTGATATGTAAATAGATAGGAATATGAATAGACAGATAAAAAGACAAAAAGGCAGACAGACAGACATACGGTCCGCAATAGAGACAGACACTCGAATGGGTACATACATAGATTAGTATAAGGTAGATAGATAGATAGATAGATATATAGATATATATATAGATAGATAGATAGATAGATAGATAGATAGATAGATAGATAGATAGATAGACACAGAGAGAGAAAGACAGAGAGAATGAGAGAGAGACACAGATCGACAGTCAGGTAGGAAGACATATAGACAAAGATACAAGCAGATAGACAGCTAGACAGACAGGTAGGCACATAGATAGATAGATAGATACATACATACATACATATATACATAGACAGGTAGACAAGCAAACAGACAGGCAGACAGAGAGGCAGACAGTTCGACAGACAGACAGACAAACAGACAGATAGATAGATACATACATACATACATACATACATACATACATACATAGATGCATACATACACATGATATTCGAAGAGGCAGAAGTCGATATACACTGGTAAATTGTAAGCAAGGAACTAATTGGAAGTCAGTACTGAAGAAATCACCTTTTCTTTTCTTTGAATGGAACTACACTGCCAATTATGTCACTTTGAAGTCACGCCAATGCTGTTCTGAATCACTACCACACCGCTCCAAACCGCCCCTTGAGAAGCCCAAAGCACCAAAACTTCTAAACTAAAACTACATTAACTCTTTCAGTCAACAACCCTTCCATTTCCAACATCATTTAACCAACATCAAATATTAACAAAATGGCTGCTGTTATTTGTTATGAAGACTACATTATAGCAACAGTTACTGAAGCTTCTTCAGTTCTTGGTTCTCTTACTATTGCTGTTAAAAATATTATACACAGAACATCACCGCCAACATATTCAACACTGTATTAAACAAAATGATCCTTTGCACTAGTGAACGAAGGAGAATTTTATGGTTTTGCTCTTATTTTCTTCGTTCGATAACTAAATCTCTTAACAATTACGCAGATTATTATGCATCATCTAATACATTCCTCTGTACATGCCTAAATAACTAAGATTGTTTAGTATATCTAGTGTTATGCATTATATGTAGGACTTAACATCTCTTTACTCTTTCACTCTTTTACTTGTTTCAGTCATTTCAACTGCAGCCATGCTGGAGCACCGCCTTTTTAGTCGAGCAAATCGACCCCACGACTTATTCTTTGTAAACCTAGTACTTATTTTATCGGATCTTTTTTTGCCGAACCACTAGCTTACCACCATCGGTTGTCAAGCGATGTTGGGGGGACAAACATAGACACACAAGCACACACACACACACACACACACACACACACACATATATATATATATATATATATATATACTTATATACGACGGGCTTCTTTCAGTTTCCGTCTACCAAATTCACTCACAAAGCTTTGGTCGACCCGAGGCTACAGTAGAAGAGGTGTACAAGACAAAACCCCACAACACTGGAGGACTTGGAAACATGGATTCAGGAGATTCCCAATGATATCCCAAGACGACGTCCTTCAGAAGGTTGTTCATTCCATCACTAGTCGTTTGAGGAAACTGGTTGACGCCAGCGGTGTTTACGTTGAAATATTTTCCGCATAATAAAGAACATGTATCATTTGTTTCAATAAATATGTAAAGGGAATATGGATTTTATTACCATTTTTTAATGCCAACTTATTTCCCACCCCCATATATATACAGTATCTTCTTCAGCTTTTAATTTAGTTGTATATACAAAATATAACATATATATTGTACACAGTGTTCGTTCGTTTAAATTTCGATAGAGGTGTAGTTTTGCCTGGGTTTAAATTTAATACTATATTTAGAAAATTTACTACATCTAAGTATGTGTTGGTGGGTTTTAATTTACGTCCTTAAAAATACTAGCAGTTACTTTTATATGTTTCTCTATATCATACCTTTAATGACCCTGTATACGTTAGCCTCTTCTTCAACCTATCCTGTGCCAGCTTGTTCAATCTGAATATAGTATTGACTTTTAGAGTCGGCAGATGCATGAATGGATAACTAAAGATTTTACGTCCCTAAAGTATGTAAATCAAATGGAAAATTCCAAAAAAAGGAATAAAGATGGTTATTTCTTCTGCAAGTTAATGAGTTTTATTTTCGACTCGTAAATTATCGTTTTTAACCTGTAAAACTCTTACATAACATACACGTGTGATACACGCAAACGAGATTAGCCTGCCAAATAAATGCACGCTGGTGGCATGTTCAATTCTTTATTATTAGTATTATTATCTTTTATGAATTTTCAGCATAGGAGGAAGATTTGTTGCCCGAGGAAACGAGAATTTGCTGAAACTTCGAGTAGAAATGCAAAGGGCATTAGCTAAATAAGTATGTAAACATGTATGTGTGTTTTGCATGTATATATGTATATTTAAGGGCATTAGCTGAATATAAATATAAACATATATGTGTGTATGTGTGTTCTGTGTGTTTTTGTGTGTATATGTGTCTGTAAGTATCCATGCATGTACGTATTCATATATAAGTATACACATATAGTATGTTTGTCTGTAAGTGTGTTTTTCTGCATAAAGTTACAAAAGCGTCCGAAAACAGTAGGATGCTGTCAACATAAGCACACACCACACGTAATAAAACGGACTACAATACTCATTGAAGAATATCCCTGTCTCATCGTAGAAACTCTGTCTAATGCGGACTTCTTCGAAGATTGAATGCAACTAACCAGACACTCACGAACTTAGATCTAAATCCCCGGAAACGATGATCAGATGCCTTTGAAAATGACCAGGTGTTTTATAAACGTGATTATAGTATTTAGTATTGACCAAATCCTAAAATAAGTCCGTAGGCACATTTCTTTTAAGTGTTTTGTTGTTGTTTTTTTTTTGTTGTTGTTGGTGTTTTGCTTTCTTCTCTTACAAACCGTTAGCCCAGGTAATCTTTGGAAAAACTATTTAAAACCAAGTAAATTCTAAAAACTAAACAAAGACATTAATACCGCTTTATCACAAAGGGTTATCTTTTCTTTTTTTCAAAACAAAGAATATATAATAAAACATCAACATATACAATTCTTTTCTGACTGTGGCACAAGACCAGGAATTTGCTGTGATGGGTTACTCAATTAAGTCAACCTGAGTACTTACAAGTAATTTATTTTATCGACACTAGAAGGACGAAAAAACAAAGCAGGCCTCGGCGGGTTTTGACTAAAAGAAGGTAAAGGACCGTAACAAATATTCACATATATATGAGTCGATTTAATCAAGTAGAATTTCCAGTAAAAATTGCTGGACCTGTACCAAATCAGAATTTATTATTATTATTATTATTATTATTATTATTATTATTATTATTATTATTATTATTATTATTATTATTATTATTATATTCTTTATTATCATTAATATTATCTTCTTACAATTTTGTTTACATTTCTTGCCGAGTGTCTTTCCAACACCTAGGGCAAATAAACTCACTGTATAAATTGATAGGCCATTAAAATAAACACACCAGATTGCTTATTCTCATAGTTATGTGAGAGAAAAAATGGGAAGAAAGACAAAGAGAAAAGGAAAGAGAGAATAATTAATGCAGTGAGCTGGCAAAATATCGACATTATTGCTAAACTGGTAATTATTTTATAGAACGTGACGTCGATCTCAACAGAAATTGAAATTACAATGTAGCCACGCACGAGATGCCGTTAAGTATTTCATGTGGCATGCTAACCATTCTGCCAGAGCGATGGTTTAACAGAACTAAAATATCAATTTCAAACTTTGGCACAAATCAAGCATGTTCGGCGAAACACGTCGACCCCGATGTTCAACTAGTACTTATTTTATCGATCACGAAAGAATAAAAGGCAAATTCCACCTCGGCGGAAATTAAACTCAGAACGTAAAGACGGACAAAACGCCGCTAAGGATTTCTTTCACCCAGCGTGCGAACGCTTCTGTCAGCTTGCAGCCTTGGCTTCACATTTCGGTTCAAATTTGTGAGAGGGATAAATCGATTATATCGACCCAAGGCTCAACTGGCAACTATTTAATCGATCCTCAAAGGATAAAAGTCACAGTTGACCTCATTGGAATTCAGTTAACCGAACAAATTCATGCTCATCGTTTAGAAAGTGTGCTAGAGAACCCATGACATCATGTATTTTTCATTGGGTGTGGAATAAATTAAATTGAAAATCGTTGACATTTCAATGTAGAGAATCTAGTCTAAATATCGCAAAATATTTAAATCCACGTTAAATAGTTTATGACATCTCACTGTAATAATAATTTTTCTAAATTATATAGAATAGAAAAAAGTTTCAACAAAACTCGCATTGAAATAACCATTGCATTTTTCATGGTAGTTGAAATAAGAAAAGAAACTGTTTGAAATTTCAAAATATATTGGTGTTTTATTGGATTCGTCTCACCAGGGCATTGGCACTTACGCGAAGATGCTCAGGAAGTATTGGCTAATTACTTGGAAAATAATATACGACAGTTTTGAAAATATTTTGATATTATAGAAATGCTTGCATATTGTTTTTGTATAACAGATTTCGTGTGATTGCCAGAGGCGTTTATTGTACCATGCGTAGACCGAATATTATTACTATGGGATTTCAATGCAGCTCTTCTCTTCGGAGAGGAATACGGACAGATTAATACGGTGAGTTTGTAAAGTAGGGAAACGCATGCATTAACCCTTTCAACGAAGCTGTCATTTTGAAACGAGTTTTCTCTTTTGTCTTTCCGTCTTCTCTATACGAAGAATGTTAGAATTGATTGCTTCGGTATTTCCACGATGAAAAGGTCAAAGAAAAGGTTAAGTAAAACTGAATATTGCGAGATGAAAGCTGACTAATACAAATAGACAATGAAAAAAAAACGTTCTTGTGCAGTAAGGATCATGTGATTCTTTTATAAACCTAGCATAGGAAAATATCGATCCAAAAATTTGAAATCTTGCGAATATCGTTGCGTCAAAAAGATTTACAACTATTTAATAGTAAATAATACCATTCTCTTAGAATTTAATACACAAACAGATGTTTTTCGATCAAATATCTTTTACAATGTATTGTAGAAACGTTTACATTGAAAGAAGTTCTCTTTGCGTCCTGTTGATTTTGATCCTAACAGCATGTACTTAAATATTATTACACAGACTGATGTTTAATGTCAGAGATACTTACAATAAAATTTATGGAAATTTTGGTATTTCACTGAAAGTTTTTGGTGAACTTGGTTGTATTTGGTTACTAGGGAGGGGAGAGATTTATTGTTGAATGTTATATTCGTATCACTATGTTCGATTATAATTTTGGAATAGTTTCAAACTATAAAGATAATTCGGAATAGTCTTTAGAAATTGTAATATTAACCCGGTAACCGTCAGTCACTCATTTTTCCCTGCAACGTTTCAGTGTTTAACTTGAAGTGCAGCAATTAGGAAAAAAAATCACTCTGCATACAAATTTCATTGTGGTTAAATTTGACTTGTTTTTATCAATGCCCACTGCCATTCAAAAATATGGCGTGGTGGATTTCGATAAGCTTTTGATGGTTCAACCAACTGAATTCCAACTCGTGAAACTAAGTAGCTGCATATTCCATAGACACGAGTACACTTAACACAATTCTAAGATCAAATCAACGGAAGACAATGTGTAAAGGTCGGTGTTTTGTACTACTAGTACAATCCAGGAAGAAAGATGGTGTCAGAAAAGAATCGGACCGTTATACTTGACATGTAATTTATTTATTGATTCCAAATGAGTGAAAAATTGACATTTTTAAGACTTTAATTTATAAAACCAGGACTGATTTTCATAAGGGATTTTATCCAACATTGCGACGATTTTTCTCCCTAAAGTTCAGTCTTTGTTCCAACCTGGTGGCTTCGTGGACCTTAATTACACGGGGACCGTTGCCAGCGGAGCGCAATGGTTTGATTGGACTTCAATGCTAGAGAAGTTCGAAAGATAAAGGCTAGACTAATATGGATGACCACTTCCTAGAGATACAATCTGTTTGCTCAAGTCCGATGACCCTATCTAGAAAAAGGCATAGACACAGAAGCATCTGTTTCCCCTATATGAACCTACAAGGGAGGTTGGAGAAGGGATACGCTACAAATGGCTAAAGGCGGGATACTGAGACAGAATTGTAAAGAGAAAAGGGAAATCCAGTTGGATCTATGCTAAAAAGACAGCTCAGAGACGAGGAGAATGGAGAAACATTATGGATGTCCTTTGCTCCAAAGGGGGTGAGGTGCTGAAATAAGTTGTAGGGGTAAGTGTAACGTTTCTACAAATTTGTCGCTTTGAAATAATCACCAAATATGGGTGAAGCATGAGACAAAATATTCCTCAGCTGATTCTGAACTAGAGGCAGAAATTGTGCTTTGTTATAGTTGGAACTGCAGAAGACTTGTGGCATTTATTCCTCTCTCAGAACTCTTAAGCTTATAAATATTTTTGAAATGTGTTGTTTTAATGGAAAATTGAAATAACAGAGTGTGTGTGTGTGCGTGTGTGTGTGTGTGTGTGTGTGTGTGTGTGTGTGTGTGTGTGTGTGTGTGTGTATATGTGTGTGTGTGTGTGTGTGTGTGTGTTATTCCACGGTCTCTTAGATGTCAAATTGGTTAAAAGTTCAATTCTGTTTTACTTGCTAAGTGTGGAAGAAATGGAAGTGACCATGGTCTTTGCAAACCTTCCAACAACGGCGATCTTAATGATGCTAATGTTCCGTTAGAACCAGTGAAGAATTCTCCAGAGGGCTGATGATTCTGGGTGGGAAAAAGACTGTGCATAGTGGTCACTCAGGAACCGGTAGACATCGGATTAGATGCAACAAAGATAACAAAAGGAAAGGTGATGAATAAGCCGTGGATACCTTAGAGGGGGAAATGTGAGAACTGCCAGCTCAGAGATACAGAGCTGAGTTGTGGCCGAACATACATTTGTTAGATCAGCAAAACCAAAATTAGTGAAGCAGGAAATTCCCTTAAGCCAAAGCTGCAGTCACATTGATACGATTTGTGTCTTTTCAGCTAAATAAAAAGACTAAATTTACGCTGAAAAGTTGTGAAGGTTTGAATCCCGATATACTGTAGTTACAGTCATAACCATTGCTCTGAAGGTTATATGTTTATCTAAATAACAGAACTAAGATTCCGAATGAATAGTAAAGGATGCTGTTGTAATACGCATGTACTTTCTTCTTGTTTTACATAGAAGTGTATATATACATCTCAGAATATACTGTAGAAAATTTAATTGCATAACGCCGTTGTTTTATCCTTGAAATATGTATTTTTACCAAGTTAAGAGGCCTAAGCTGTAAGCTGCGAGGCTAAATATGTCGTTGAAACATTACGTACATCTTTTTACTGATATAATCATAAATATAGAGTAGTGTAAAGCTCTCGGGAAACACTGGGAAAATGTCAATGTGTTACACTCAACCCTTACCTAGAATATTATCAGCGTACTTTGAAGAAATGTCAGTGACGTTATAGTGCATTTCCTCAAGCAGTAACGTCGTAAATTTGCAAAAATAAAGGTTTAGAGGAAACATAATACAGAACTCGAAATCCAAATGGAGAATTTGTCGGAAGTTATTTTAATCTCTAATTTACGTAACCTTTAAAAATACCTTCAGAAAAAGAAATATCTGCTGACATCTATTGCACAAAATTATTAATTTCTGCAATCATACCACTAATTTGCAATTCGTTACAAATAAAAACCTAAATATGATTAACCGTTATTTCTTCTCCAGAAATAGCCTTACTTTGAGGGAGAAAATTCGAGACTTAATTACATCATATCACGATAATTAAAACTAAATTACTGTAATTGATTGATGCATATTCAGTGTAATTGAGTTCGCATTTAATTTTAGTAAAAGTACTGATGATATTGTGGCAGAAACGAAGGCAAGATGTGTACGTTTAAAATTTCTTGATGTCGCCTCGGCTATTAAAGTTCGGATCTCATGCTTTGCTTAGATTGAATTGTCTCCCATTGATGACGTCGTTCCGAAATCATAAGCACACGATGCCAAACTGAACAGTCTTAACGCATTTTCTATTTGAGTTTACATTTTAACTTGTTACATCTTGGTAAGCGGTCTTTTGTTGATGGTGCTGTGCCAGCAAAGAAAGACGAATGCATGAGCGCAACGTTAAATACACATCACTTCTTTTCGTTCCGTTTCTATTACATTAGTTCTGATCTCAATTTCAATCTGATTCAACATATCTTAATAATCATATCTGCTGGAAGCCCTTAGTCCTTCGTCCACCCCGCGTCTGGTGGCGCATTCGGCAGACAACAATCTCCACGGATCTCTATCGGCAGCCTCTCTCTCGATGTTTTACCGTTTTCTGTTTATTACTGCTATGTCTGCTTTAAACGATCTGCGCCATGTTGTTTTTGGTCTTCCTCTCTTTCTCTTTCCACCAGGTGGTCCCCATCTAAATGCTGATTTGCCGTGCCGTTGGTCTGGCATGCGGAAAATGTGCCCGGCTAGTCTCCTTCTTCTCTCTGCCACGATGTCTTGCAACTTTCTTGACTGTGCTCGCTGGAGGATTGTAGTATTTGTGATGTGGTCGCTATAGGAGATCTTCAATGTCTTCCGCAAGCACCTCTGATGGAATACATCCAGTTACTTGGATATTGTTGATGTTACTTTCTAAGTTTCACTGGCATACAGTGCTTTAGGTAACACGATGGAGCTGTATAGATGCAGTTTTATTTTCAAATCAATGCTTTTACTTGCCTAGATTTTCCCCAATTTGTGAAAACTGCTGCAGCTTTGCCAACTATCACTTTGACATCACTTTCTGCCCCTGCATCACTCGCTAGTACGCTGCCCATGTATGAAAACCTGGTAACATCTTCAACTGGCTGATTTCCAACTGTTATTTTTACGTCGCTTTGTTTGTTCTCTACCTATGGAAGCACACAGCCTCAAATTTGGTGGAGGGGATTAAGTCGATTACAAGGACCCTAGTGCGTAACTGGTACTCATTTAATCAACCCCGAAAGGATGTAAGGCAAAGTCGACATTAGTGGAATTTGAACTTAGAAGCATTTCTCCCGGCGTCCTAACGATTCTGCCAGTTTGCAGCCACCATATATCCTTTTCTACTCAAGGCACAAGACACGAAATTTTGGAGGAGGGGCCCAGTCGATTAGATCGACCACAGTATGCAACTGGTACTTAATTTATCGACCCCGAAAGGATAAAAGGTAAAGTTGACCTCGGCGGAATTTGAACTCAGAATGTAAAGACGGACGAAATACCACCAAGCTTTTCGCCCGGCGTGCTAACGTGTGTGCCAGCTCGTCGCCTTCATATATTTTAATAATGATGTAGGTATTGAGCTGGCATGACCATTGGAAAGTTGGACAAAAATGCTGAACAGCATTTCTTTAGGTTCTGGGTTTAAATACGCTGAGGTTATTTAAATCGAACTCGACATCTTGGGGTTAGTAGCCCGCGCTCTTAACCACTATTCCACGGGCATATGACGTAGTGGTCTACTAACACCAAGATGTCAAGTTCGATTCCAGGAAGTGACCTGAAGAAGAAGAAGAAGAAGAAGAAGAAGAAGAAGAAGAAGAAGAAGAAGAAGAAGAAGAAGAAGAAGTCGTAGTACATGATGGTGATGATTATGACGTTGAAAATGAGAGGAGGGTGAATTTGATGATGATGAAGAAGACAAAGAAGAAGTTTATGATGATGAAGAAGTAAAAGATTAAGTAGGTGAAGATAACGAATAAAAAGGAGAACGAAAAATAGAAGGAAGAAGTATAGGGGGGGAACGAGAAAGTGTAGTAGAGATAGAGGTAGATATGTGGAAAGGAAGAAGAGTACGAAAAAAGAAAAGGTAAGAAGAACAGCAACAAGTGAAGAAGAAAAAGAAGAAGAAGAAGAAGAAGAAGAAGAAGAAGAAGAAAGCCTGCGCACGTTTTGCGCAGCCATTAGTAGTAGGAGCGCTGCCATCAACACCCCCCGTCTACCCACCCCCGTCTACCCACCCCCGTCTACCCACCCCCGTCTACCCACCCCCGTCTACCTCCTACCCCACCCCCGTCAGTCAAGTACAACTCAAACGGTCCACAAGAATAACATTAAAAAACACCAACAACAACTTACATTAGTAGCAACCATGTGTGCTTAGAATGTCTGTATATAGCACTAATTAGCAGTATTAAATTTTTGCCTTCTTGATTAAACTTAGTTCAAATCGCACTCTCCCTGTTATTTCTCTCTCTCTCTCACCCTCTCTCTCTATGCGTTTGCGTGTGTAACTTTTTTTCAATCGTTTCTTTATTTCTGTCTATTTCGATGCACATTTTCGATTTTTCTTTCTCTCTCTCTCTCTCACTCACTCACATTGCCATTCTACGTCTCTCCTTCGCTTTCTGCATCTCCATCTCACACTTTTCGTCTGCTACCTAGCCCCTCTCTCTCTTATTCAATATTTCTCTCTGTCTTTTGATTCGTCTCTGAATTCTATGTTACTTTACACACTATTCTCTCTCTGTTTCTCTCTCTCTCTCTCTCTCTCTCTCTCTCTCTTTCATTCTCTTTCTATTTATCTCCTTCTACACACACACACACACGCTCTCTCTCTCTCTTCAATATTTCCTTTGTATTTCTCTTCGTCTCTTCATATTTTTTCTTGATTTCTTCGTTACTTTTCTCACTATTCTCTCTCTTTCTCTCTCTCTCTCTCTCTCTTTCATACACCGTCCCTCCTCTCTTCTTTCTCCTTTTCTCCCTCTCTCTCTCTCTCTCTCTCTCGCTCTTCTCTCTAATTTTAATTAGCTTTGCAGGGATTGTCAACTTTGTCTGAATTGAAACAGATTAATCAAATCTTCGCTATCAAACTAAAAAACAAATCGAAGCAAAACTTTTAAATAAACATATAAAACACATTAATTAATTCTTTTTTTTTTTAATGTTAGTCTTTGTTTCACCGCCGTTCCATTCTGTGCCGTCTTCTCCGAATATCTTTGGATAGTTTTTTGTAACACTTTAAGCTAGAGGAGGCTACAGGGCCTCGCTTAAACACTCCTTTATATTTTGGGGTAGAAATGAAACTATGTGAAACCCCAGGTACGATAAAGTAACAGCACAGGGGAGGTATTATATTCAATCTTTTGTCTGTTATTTCTTACAATCATTAGACTGCGGTCACGTTAGTGCACCACGTTGAAGGGTTTAGTCGAACAGATTGTCTCTAGTATTTATTTTTGTTTTTTAGTTTAATACTTATTTCATCGGTAACTTTTGACTAGCGGCTACCTTAAGGAGACGTAATGGGGTACCCAAAATTAGCTAGAAACTTTCTGTGTGGGACAAACGCGTTGTAGTTCAGTATTCCGCCGCTATAAGCCACTTGATGCGACTCTCAGGCATCGGTCTGCAGACCAGCGTCATAATGTTGAGTCCCACTACCACGTGGTGTATCTTTGGTTTACAGTGGTTCTTCCCTGTCCGTCGATTTTACTAATTTACGGGGACGTAAACATACCAACATTGGCTGTCAACCGTTGTTGGGAGGGGACAAACACAAGCACAAACATATACATATATATATATATATATATATATATATATATATATATATATATATGACGGGCTTCTTTCAGTTTCCCTCTACGGAACTCACTCACAAGACTTTGGTCGGTCCGAGGCTATAGTGGAAGACACATGCCCAAGGCCCCACGCAGTGGCACTGAACCCGGAACCATGAAGTTGCAAAGCAAGCTTCTTACCTCACAGCTTCTTTCTCAATATTGTTAGCCAACTATGCTTGTTACTGTTGTGGATTTAGCCGCTGGTTATCTCCAATCCAGCAGATACGTCTAAGCATTCAAATTGTGGCCAACTGCATTCTTTTCATAGACCTATATTTAAGACTGCATTCTCAAATGTGATATGTTAAAGCGACTACACAGAGATTTCCTCGTTGGTGTGTTGGGTATGTATGTGTAATTTGATGTGCCTGTGTATGCGTACGTTGCTTTGTGTACATTTGTTGTGTGCTGTATGCGTATTTCCTGCGCATGCGTATTTGTGTGGTCTGGACATTTTTTTTTTCTCAATGGAACACATGTATGTGTGCCTATTTGAGCTGTGCATTGTGTATACGTATATTACAATCAATATAGGTTGAAATAATTATATGTAGAATTATTTAGATCAGTGTACAGACCTGATAACATAAAAGCTTGCTTTCTTTCATTTGCCGCTCTTTTTTTTACACATTTCCATTAGAACTATATCTCGGTATCAATTCTATATATCAATCAGTCTGTACGTTAATAAAACGGAAAGAGATTAACGGAATAGACGAAATTATCAATTCTAAAACTAAAAATCTGAAATTTATCAAGGAAAATGCGAGACAATCTGCTATGAAAATTTAATGAATAATTATGAAGGTAAGAGTGAGAGAAACAGTGTAATTATCATTGTTATTCGTGCTGATGTTGGCCAAAATACGTTGTATACTTCTGGAATATTGAAGAACACCAAGATATGGATGTATATATATGTATGCGTAGCTGCAGACCACTTCAACCGTAAAATAGTAGCGAATGATTTCATTGGTCGAAAACTGAAAATAAAATTTAATAAGTGTCGTTTTTTACACACCCTATATTTTGTTTGTAGGAAATCAGGTATAAGAATAATTCACAAACATATAACATGAAATTTCTTTATTGGGATGCATCCACTTATATAGTGGTTATTTTGAAGGCGGCGAGCTGGCAGAATCGTTAGCACGCCGGGCGAAATGCTTAACGGTATTTCGTCTGCCGCTACGTTGTGAGTTCAAATTCTGCCGAGGTCGACTTTGCCTTTCATCCTTTCGGGGTCGATTAAATAAGTACCAGATACACACTGGTTCGATGTAATCGACTTAATCCCTTTGTCTGTCCTCGTTTGTCCCCTCTATGTTTAGCCCATTGTAGGCAAAAAAGAATTATATATGGTGGTTATTCTCAATTCTGAGTACAAGCTTCCAATCGGATCTGTGTTCGGTTGCCCACACACGTATGCTCAGAGCATTCATGTCACTCTGCCCAAATATCTGCAAATTCAATAACTATTCTGTTATTTAAGCTGATGCGGGCCGAATACTGAACAAGTTCAGTGTATGCAATCGTAGCATTTAGTAGTGGACACATTTTTGTTTCAGTACATGTATACATTCATATATCGGCTGGCCACTTCAGAAATATAATAGTACCGATTGATGTCATAGGCCGAATATTGAAAAACGTAAATTGATAACCTGGTTTAACTATAAACATTCGATCATCTTTCAGTAAATTTCCTGGACAGCAGAATCTATGTTTCATGTGTCGAATGCATGGTTATTAAATAAACAGGCCTCTCTACATGATCAGCCGCTATGTTTGGAACCTCATGCCGATTGTTCTTGCACTGAAATATCCGGACCAAACTAGATTCAAAATTTTACGAACGCTAAAGCATATTTGTAATAAGTATTTATTAAAGATATGCGATATTACTACGAACAGACATTAATAAAACTAATGCACGGTTTTTAGTTTTAGGTGTGGAGTCTGGATTCAGTGAAAGTCCAGGACATGTTAAGCAAATTTTATCTCATAGACCCCGGGGTCGAGCAAAGCTTTCAATATGAAATTGGTAGGGGAAAATTTTGGGGAAAGAGAGGAAGAAAAATGGTTAGCGAAGATCATAAAACTGTCCACAGATAAATGCCTTAACGATGCAAGTAGAAGGGACTATAACCAGACTAGTACAATCGCAAGCGAAAAGCACATACACATAGATACATATATATATATATATATATATATATATATATATATATATATATATATATGAATGTGCATATCTATAAATATGTACGTAGACATATATATATATATATATATATATATATATATATATATATATATGTAAAAACATATATGTGTGTGTGTGTGTGTGTGTGTGTGTGTGTGTGTGTGTGTGTGTGTGTGTGTGTGCATGTATATGTGCGTGTATGTAAATACATAAAAACGAAATAAACTCTTCGACTAATTAATTTTGGCTTCGTTGAGAATGTTTCAAGATGGCAGTGACGTTTCAAGCATTGTTTTGAAAACAATTATACCATCAATCGACTAGATTAGTTGTGGCATATTGGAAAGGAATGGTTTGGTGGGAGAGAACTGCTATTTGATCACTGTCTGTCTCCGTTTCATTGCCTCTCTGTTTTACTTTCCTTATTCAGTTAAATACTTCACCTGAACAGTTATCGCCGTCTCATGTGTGTACGCGCCTCTGTCTGGCTTCACACATACACACACAAACATATATATATATATATATATATATATATATATATATATATATATATATATATATATATATATATATATATATATATATATATATATATATATATATGTTGGCACTCCGTCGCTTACAACGTCGAGGGTTCCAGTTGATCAGATCAACGGAACAGACTGCTCGTGATATTAACGTGCAAGTGGCTGAGCACTCCACAGACACGTGTACCCTTAACGTAGTTCTCGGGGATATTCAGCGTGACACAGTGTGACAAGGCTGACCCTTTGAATTACAGGCACAACAGAAACAGGAAGTAAGAGTGAGAGAGAAAGTTGTGGTGAAAGAGTACAGCAGGATTCGCCACCATCCCCTGCCGGAGCTTCGTGGAGCTTTTAGGTGTTTTGGCTCAATAAACACTCACAACGCCCGGTCTGGGAATCGAAACCGCGAGTCCGCTGTCCTAACCACAGGGCCATTGCGCCTCCACATACATACATACATACATACATACATACATACATACATACATACATAAATATATACATACACATACATATATGTATATGTATATCTGCATATGTATATATATATATGTATATTTAGCACACACACACACATATATATATATATATGCATGAATACATATGTATATATGTGCATGCGTGAACTTCTTTCATTAGTGGGGTCAGGATTGGCCAAGATTTTGAGCAGTGTGAAATCACCTCTTCACCAAAATTGTACTTAAGTCTAGTGTGATTCGAAAACATTCTAGATCCCTTGCTATAGGTTAACTGACATGTCAGTCGGACAGATAGATTGCCTTGACTAAGATGTGATTGAGGTACACCGTCCAAAAGAAAGAAGATCCTACTTCCAAACCTCTGCCACATTGCGGCAATCATAAACGCCCATGAGGAACTCATCGTGAGTGAACTCTGAAGAAAAATCAGGAGTTGGACAACGATACACATAGGTCTAGATCGCTGACCATTACATTTATATTTTTTTCTCTCCTTGTTTCTTTCTGTATTCCTTTCTGTTGAAGAGCGTAGGCTCGAAATGTTAAAGAATTTCTCTATTCCCGAGCGTTATACTAATACATCAACTTGTTGTTTACACTACTTGTCTTCGTCTTTTGTTGTTTTTTTTGTGAATTCTCTTGTATATATATATATATATATATATATATATATATATATCATACGCTACATATGTTCATATGTGTGTATGTTCGCCTGTATGTATGTGAATTATTATATATGTTCGTGTGTACATATATAAAAAAAATGTATGCCTATGTCTGTTTGGGAAACTATAGCATATATATCTGTTGTTATATATACGTGTATCTGTTTCTATAGATTATATATATGTGTATGTGTGTGTGCAGTATGAGTGTTGATATGTTCGTGTGAGCGTGTGTGCGTATGTTTGTGTGTTTGTGAGTGTGAGTGTTTGTGAGTGTGTTTATGTGTGTGTGTTTTTTTTGTGTAGCAAAAGCTATTTTAGCATGTTGTGAAGATATAGAAGTTAAGACAGAATATATGATGTCATTTAGCAACACGTTTTATTGCTGAGTCTTTCAGAAAGTTCTTTTTACAGAAGAAAAAATATCTTAATGTACTATAAAATGTTCGTAGAAGAGTTCACTTAGTTTGTTTGCCGTAAGGAAAGGTAAAAAAAAATCTTGTCAAACAATTCTACTTCGGTGATAAATTGTAAAGTGTTCTATTCACACATGGTACAAAATTGCGAGAGAAAAATAATGATATAAATATGTAGAGTGGCAGAGTGGATGCAGTGATAATGAAAAGCCAATAGGTGGTAGTTTAAGTAGTGGGTAAGATGTACAATAAGGGGAAGAAGTGATGTAGAATTATAGTAGGAGGTTAAATTGTATAGAAAGAACTTTGTTAGGTGAAATGGTTGAGACGTGGAGAAGTTCAGGCGAGATGTGTAAGGGTCATAAGAAAGCACCGCAAACGAAGAAATGTAGAAAGAATATACGGAAAAAGTTCAGTTGGTTTTTGTGGTGTCGACGACCCCAAGCGAAGAAGTAGGATCGCCCAAGACATATAAATAGAGGTAGTCTAGCCGTGGTAGAGGAGTTGAGTGACTGTTGAGTAGCAATTGTGTAGCAGTTGAGTAGAGATCATCCGAAGGTACTAGATAACAGTAGCTTGAGACATAACAGTTTTTAAGCAGGGTTAAGTTTAAGGTTACGAGCTAAAATAGACTTGTGAGTAGATATCTGAGAGGGCATCAGAAGTGAAGAGTAATGAATATGAGTGTTATATACAGAAATGAAAATGTTTAAGTATCGGCCAAGATTGTATTCTTACATGGCTTCGTGATTAAGAACTCGCTTTGCAAGATCAGTAAGGAATGACACGTGTACTAAGAGATTGGTATACACAGGTCAAGCCTAACATAGCCCCTGTTGTCGTAGCGATTCTCATTATAGTTAATCGGTGGAATACCCTACTGGTATAGAAAGGATCATAAGACAAATTAATGTCTCAGTCTACTATCTTGAGACACACCAATTTACTCCGGTGATGGTGTGTAATGCAGCCATTGCTTACGGAATCTTAATCTGAAGCCAAAATCAGTTCATAAGTATAGTTTTCTGTATGTTGCAAGCTATCCAGTATGTTAACACAGACTGAAAACAAATGATCGTATTCTTGAGAGCGTATGGAAAATTCCATAGGAGTTTTGTGGGACATTACGGAGTAAATTAGACCTCCCAATTTTTTATGTATTAGAGTACCGAGTTGGATGTGTCTATGGGTAAGAAATCTACTGACTAGTAGATCACGTATATGTATTTAACCCGTTTGAAGGGCAAGTATAGACTCAAGAGTGCCTACGGTCATTACGAAGGCATATGGGAAGCACAATTTGTTAAGCAATTTATGCTACAAGGCCGAGAGGCGAGTTGGTATATAAAGCGACTGGGGCGATGCTAATGCTAGAAGTGTACCATAGTCAACGATAAGTTGAAGAATGAGAAACGGAGCAAATAAAGAGTAAAGGAAGCACTTTTGCACCGATTTGGAAATAAAGCCAGGATTTTTTTTTTCTGATGACAAAGTAGTCAGTGCAATCGGGGAGAAAGAACGAGCAGATTTTATGTGAATTATGTGCGAAGAAGTGATTGCAGACATTAGAGAATGTATTAAATGTATTAGAGACAGAAGTTGAGGGATGGAAGTTTGTAGACATACCAAGGAACTTTATAGAAGTATTACAAATTCTGATTTTGGATTTTGTGCCTTGGGAAAATTATTGATTTAGTAGCTCAATAACTCAGGAAGAGACCCAGTAAAATGGATGAATAATTGAGATTTATGTGGGCCAAATGTATGATGGAGAAATTTGGGTCTAGCTTAATACCTATCGCTACACCAGACTAGTGTTGACACATTGTGTACAATGTATAATCAATCGTGATTCCGCTGTCAACAAACCAACAAATATATTTCTATGTTATATTGAAGTCTGTAGTCTTTGTTAATTAACTGACACCAAATTATATAGATATAATTGGATGGACAATATATTGAATTTCCTCACTTTATTGTAATGATAAATTCTTTTGTTAATTTTTCTACGAATTAATGTACCATTCAAAATATATATTGCTTTTTCACATATTCGGACAATTATTTATTTGTTCTGCTTACTCAGCTGTAGATTATTTTGTGTAGTCACCAATTTAGATTTATTTTATTTGTACGTTTTGGTTATGTTTTGAATTTCTATACCAACATTCGTATATAAGTATGTAAGTAGGTAGGTAGGTAGGTAGAGTGATAGACAGACAGACGGACATATAGATAGATAGATAGATAGATAGATAGATAGATAGATAGATAGATAGATAGATAGATAGATAGGCTGCCGCTAACGATGGAATTTTTCAATAGTACTATTGGTCTCATATATGTGTGTGTGTGTGTGTGTGTGTGTGTGTGTGTGTGTGTGTGTGTGTGAGTGAGTGTGTGAGTGTGTGCGTGTGCATGTGTGTACATTCGTGTGTGTGTGTGTGTGTGTGTGTGTATGTGTATATACATATATATGAGTGTGTTTGTTTGTGTGTGTGTGCATTGTATAGCATGGTATGCATTTTCAGGCAATCATGGCTCCTCTTTGAGAAGAAGCGATAAAGAATGAGAAAGAAGAAGAGAAAACGTAAATCAAAAGTAAATGAAAAGAGGACCGAAATAAAGAAAGAAACACAACCTGTTAAAGTAGGAATTAATATTGTTGGTGTAGGGAATTCAACGGGGGGAAATGTAAAGTTTGTGAGACTGCATTCGTAATACCAAGAGAGTGGTATTATCCATTTCGACAATAGTAACTTATCCAGATTCTTACACTTAGTGAAAATTTAGGATTTATAATTCAGTACGTCTGTAGATTTCTTAGATTTAAAACGATATGAAACCTTTCGGCTCAACAAAACCTTGATTAATCCTTGACTAATAAATGTATGATGTGGACAGCCCTAGGATTCTTCACGTTTGACAGTGTATGTTCAAATTTAGTCCACGAGTAATTTTATTATACCACAATATATCTAGATATATAATATACAATACGTTTTATTTATTAATATGTGCAAAGGATAAGGCGACATTTCGTCCGTTTTTATGTTCTGAGTTCAAACGCCTCTTGAGCCCTGGAGTCAATCTACTCCTCTAAGCCCCTTCCTTTAAAAAGCTTGCTTTATGTCAAAATATATAACGAATATCATATAATAGACCATTCACTTCCAATGGAGCATGGGACATTGTCGATTTTTCTCCATCGTTCTCGACTTTATGCTTGTTAGTCTTCAATTGTCATCGATACTTGAGAAACTTCACCTTACTTTCTTAGTGTTGACCCTAGGCATAACAATCTTTATCACCTGGAAAGGATGGTCCAATCGCAATGTCATTGAGGCACACAACCGCAATATTAACTGGATCTTATGGTAGTGATTGAACATTATCCAGAATTTTTTTCATATATTTTAACGCAGTATGTTATAAATTGGGATATGTATATCTGATATATTCAGCAGGTCAATATGTTCCGTTATGTTTCTATTAGTTTATAATGATTATATGTTGTATATCTCAGTTTCGGTCACATTTACACATTGCATTAAAGAATACACCGATAATTAAATTAAACGTAAATTCCTTTGATTTTATAATTCGCTGAAGTAACGTATCTATAGATTTGCACACGAATTAATACTTCGCGCAATAATCACTATAATCAAGTAAATACACTTGATAGGATCTTAGCAATAATTAAGTTAACAAAACCTGGAGCCAGCAATGTCTATGTGAGTAGATTCAAGCATAAGAGTTTGTAAGTTGAAGTATATAGAAACTTGTTAAAATTTGCATTATATTATTAACATACTTTACTAAGAATATAAAAGAAAAATGCTACGCAAAATTAATACACTACATGTATTAAAGGTGGTAATACTCGGTTTAGATATTTGCAGCATCTATACAACTGTTTTTTCCTTACATTTGCAGTACGTTTGTGTGTGTTTTACTCGCAGACACACGCACAAACACACGCTCACACACACACACGCACGCACGCATACGCACAAACACACACAAGCACACAGATATATGTGTGCGTGTACATATGTGTGTATGTGTATACATACGTGTGTGTGTATACATATATATATATCAAACAGATATATACATTTATGTGTTTATGGGTGCGTATATATATATATATATATATATATATATATATATTCATGTATGTATGTATGTATGTATATATATATATTATATATATATATATATATATATATATATATATATATATATATATATATATATATATTAAGACTATAAAGCATTCATACAAAGAATACTCATTATAAAATTCAGTGTATAATATTCTCACAGTATATAATTATTGCTAGAAATATATATGTATGGGTGTGTGTGTGTATCTATATATGTGTATGTGTATATATATATATATATATATATATATATATATATATATATATATATATATATATATATATACATATACATATGTGTGTATGTATGTATGTATGTATATATGTATATATGTATCTATGTATATATGTATGCATAGAGATATATAATTGTATAGAATACAATTATAATTAAGGTCACAGAAGCAACCATGCCTATATGCTGAAAATAGATGCCAAATTCGTCTAGACACTCAAAATCTTCACTTTACAATATATGCAGACTCCACCTTTAATTATAATTCTCTTCTATAAAATTATATAGCTCTAATTATGAATTTTACCGAAAAAGTTATTCCTTTTATATGCTGGCCGCTGATAAAATTCATGAAATTTAATGCTTTTATCCTTTATTTAGTTTTATAAGTATGTCTATATATATATATATATATATATATATATATATATATATATATATATATACATATATATATATACATATAAACGTATAAACATATATATACATACATATATAGACAAATAGATAGAGAGACAGACAGCTAGATAGATAGATAGATAGATAGATAGATAGTATTGTTGAGGAATAAAAGTTATATAAATACTGTGTTAGTATTTCTGAATGCGACATAATATATATATAAGTGTGTATGTATATCGGCGGTGAGTGGGGTGTTGTATGCGTATGCATGTATATATATATATATATATATATATGTATATATATATATATATATATATATATATTTATATATATATATATATATATATATATATATATATATATATATATATATATATATATATATATATATATATATATATATATATATATATATATATATGTATATGTGGCATTTCGAAGTATTATGAAGGAATAAAGTTATTATATAAAAACAAAGTGTTAAGTACATACTTAATAAATACTATTCATGTGTTACAAGCGCAAAGAGGTTTTCATTTGATAATATAATAGGTTACATGGACAGAGACCAAAGTACAGTCAGAATCGGGATAAAGGATAATTAAATGTAATATCATATATGATATATTGGAATAGAGTTTGACTTATATCTAGCTTATAACTATAAAATAAATATATAGTATTTATTATATTAATACTTATATACATATAATACTACCGCCTTTGGGAAACGCACTTATATCGTAATTACTATAACTGTAAAGTTGCACAATTATTCGAAATTACTAGGTGTGTGTGTATATATATATATATATATATATATATATATATATATATATACATATGATATATATGTATACTTTTGTAAATATGTTTGAATATGTGTTTGTGTGTATACATATATATATAAGTACTTGTGCCTGTGTCTCTGTCTGTGCATAAATGTGTATATACATGTGTATATATATATATATATATATATATATATATATATATATATATATATATATATATATATATATATATATATATATATACATGTGTGTGTGTTTGTATATATACATATATATATATATATATATATATATATATATATATATATATATATATATATATATATATATATATATATGAATGTTTTACACACTTACTTCAAGTTTTTCTTGGTCTTCTTCAATTTTCTGGCCCTTCAATTAACGTTTGACTCAGTTTCTAACTATACATGAAACGAACATCTTAGAGCGAACAAAATGAAATTACTAGCACAGGCATTTAGAGTACAAGCAGCTCGCCTGCTTGTTAGGAACGGTGAAGCTCATTCAAAAGATATTCAATGGGCAAGGTCGTGGATGGATGGTAATTTGTTATCCACTTAAATTCCATCATAAGGGTGAGATAAATTAAAACAGCTTATAACAGCAACAGCAACATCATCAATAATAATGATTTCAAATTCTCACGCAAGGCTTGTATTGCCGC
>NC_142941.1:10581004-10583504 GCF_046866305.1 Octopus bimaculoides
ACTTGTTGTTTCTTGAGGTCTCTGGGTGAGACTTGGATCCAACTTGTACAAATGCAAAACAAAAGTCAAACAAAATAATAATAATAATAATAATAATAATAATAATAATAATAATAATAATAATAATAATAATAATAATAATAATAATAATAATAATAATGTCACAGAAAACGAGAAAGCAACCATACTCTGGGATATTCCAATACACACAGATAGAGAAATTAAGGCAAATAGACCAGATATAGTTGTCAAAGATCATGAAGAAAAAAAATGCTTTCTAATTGATGTATCAATACCAGCAGATGACAACGTTTCTCTAAAAGAAATGGAAAACTTTCAAAATACAAAGACCTGGAAATAGAGATAACTCGAATGTGGAATCTAAAAACAGAATCAATTTCTATCATAGTAGGTGCCTTAGGTATAATAAAAAATATTCAGACAAATACATAACAAAAATAGCAGGACTTACAAATATATATGACATACAGAAAATTGCACTAATGGGTACTGCACACATTCTACGCAAAACACTTTCAATACAGTAAACATAAGAGCACCACAGCAAACCACAGCACATACCCAAGGCGCACAGAGCTGCGCTCGGTAGTGAAGTGAAAGCACGTTATAAAAATAAAACTACTGAATAATAATAATAATAATAATAATAATAATAATAATAATAATAATAATAATAATAATAATAATAATAATAATAATAATAATAATGATAATAATAAGTTAAGCTGTTGTGGTTGATGAAAAAGGTAGCAGTAGTACCAATAATTGTCGGAGCCCTGGGAACAGTGAGTAAAAGTCTCGAGAAGTACGTGGAACAAATAGGGGCTGCAATAAGGGTGGAGCACTTGCAGACAACAGCACTGCTTGGAACCGCTCGAATACTCCGGAAGGTGCTCGAAAAATAAGAGGTGCTACCGCAGTACATTTCCAAAGACAGTTGCAGCAAATAGTAGTAGTAAGACAGGGTTATGGTTTCAGAAAGGAAGGCTAAAAAGGGGAGACAGTAGGTTTGTTAGTAGGAGCACAATATCAGGTATCAACGACTAATTGGATAAAAGCCAAGATAGACAAAACGACAAGTAGATTACCAATGTAGGTTATGCAAATCAAACGACGTAAGTGTTCCTCATATAGTAAGTAAATATAGCATATACTTAACCTAGGAAGAGTAATCCACTGGGAGTTATGTAGAAAGCTAGGATTTGGACATACTGATAAATGGTATGAACATGAACCTAGTAAAGTACCAGAAAGTAAGAAATATAAGATGCTGTAGGACTTTAACGTTGAAACTGAAAGAATAATAGAAGCTTGAAGGCCTGATTTAGTAGTAGTAGTAGTAGTAGTAGTAGTAGTAGTAGTAGTAGTAGTAGATAAAGAGAATAGAAAGTGCCAGATAATTGACTTTAGAATCCTAAATGATGAAAAACAAATCAATACCAGAGGTATAGAAAAAATAGCAATTACCAGAATCTAGCCATTGAATTAATGAGGCTATGGAAAAGAGCGGCTAAAATGTATCCCAGTAGTTATTGGTGCATTAGGAACTATCCCTAAAGATTTGAACAGATGGATAGGGGAACTAGACATAAAACCCAGTTTCGTACAACTCCAGGAAAGAGTGTTACTAGAGACAGCTGTGATACTTAGGAGTGTTCTTGGCATCTAAGGTTACTTGTCGTAACCCGATGTTAGGAATGTTTCTTTTCAACAGTCTAATCTCTTGCTAGTATATGGATAATGATGATAATAATAATAATAATAAGAAGAAGAAGAAGAAGAAGAAGAAGAAGAAGAAGAAGAAGAAGAAGGAGAAGAAGAAGAAGAAGAAGAAGAAGAAGAAGAAGAAGAAGAAGAAGAAGAAGAAGAAGAAGAAGAAGAAGAAGAATACGTACACACCCAGCCCCCAGAAAAGTGACCATGCTCTGGGATATGCCAATACACACAGAGAAATCAAGGTTAATAGGCACACATCTTACGTACACATCCTACGTAAAACACTTTCAATACAGTAAAAATAAGAACGCCACAACAAACTAGTTGTGCAGTGATAGCACGTGATACAAATGAGACTACTGAATAAAAAATAATTATAATAATAACCAGAGTAAGTACTGAAGTTCCTTCAATCGATTTTATCTAACTCATACGTATTACTTACACTGTGCTTAAGTTAGGAGTAAATAACTACTGTAACGTTTTGCTTCATACTACGTGATTTCGGGACAAGGTCTGAATCTTTAATCTAATGAAATGATGCTATGAACATCTAAAATCATAATAACTCGATAACATAAGTACCAGTTGAACACTGGAGTCGATGTAATCGACACATCCACTCCCTGAAATTTGCTGCACGAGTGGCAAAATTTGAAACAATTACTATTATTATTATTATTATTATTATCATCATGATCATCATTATAGGCGCAGGAGTGGCTGTGTGGTAAGTAGCTTGCTTACCAACCACATGGTTCCC
>NC_142941.1:10593504-10596004 GCF_046866305.1 Octopus bimaculoides
TCATTTTTTCTTTTCTTTTGTTCTCCATCTTTAGTTATCGTTATTTCCATTCTTGCTGCATTGCAGAATGCATATGATCATTTATGTGTAAACTGCTTTGGACATTTTAATGGTTAACTACGTTTTTACTTGATATGTAAAATTACTTTGCCTTCGCATCTCCGATTCCAACTCGTCATTAACTTTGTTTAATATTGCAGTATGTTTCTACTATCTGAACCTGAATAATGTTTTGCGAGTGATTTTGACTTAAAATAACTGCAATTAACATGATTGATTCATCAGGATATTTATTTCTCTTACATCTCTTAGGCCTTTTATTTGCATTCCCTGATTTTGTTAATATATTGCTTATTCGTTCTATTTTAACTTTGCCTAAGTATTCAATCATAAATTTTCGAATTATTTGATTTTATCTGTTCGGATGCATCCAATCAAATCCTTCTACTTTGTTTCTTTCATCCGAATATTGTTACTGCTTCATTCCGCAAATTTCTTTTTAGAGATGGCCGAGGTAAATCTGAGCGTCATGAAATTTAAAATTTCAGTTGCGACAAAAAAACATTTTGTGACTCTACTTTACTGTTTCGAGTACTTTTATTTCTTTCCTTGTTTACATTTCAGTGTTTCCACAAACGCATGTCACATACATACACATACCCTTAGATACATAAGCACAACTACAGACACCACGGCGCGCACACACACAGACAACTATACACTCACATACAAACACTTTTATATATCATAAACATATATGTGTGTGTATATATAAATACATATAGATGTATATATATACACAAATATATACATTTATATATCTGTGTTTCTATATATGTATATATATATATATATATATATATATATATATATACATGCATATATATATATATATATATATATATATATATATATATATATATATATATATATATAATATATATATATATACATATATAAACAAGGACAAACAGATACAGAGACTGAATACAGTAACTAGATAAATAGAAACATCTATAGCTTCACATACATAAAGAAATTTTGTTATAATCGTTAATCTAATACAATATTTCAATATTTTGTTAAAACTTGTCCCTCCTGTATTGTATTCTTTCATTTTGCGCTCATTGCTTTCCTTATAAATGCGCGTATTTATGCGGGCATTGTATGTGAATGTGTGTGTCTACATATGTGTGTGTGCGTGTGTGGTGAGGTGTATGCAAAGTGTGAGAAAGAGATTTTGCTTTTTCTACGTTTATTCTTGGGTACCTCTTATGTTAGTTAATCCATCAATTCGTTGATTCAGCCTACATCCATACATTCACAGACGCAAATATATGTAGACATATACACAACAAACACATATATACTTGCAATACATACACACATAAATCTATAGTACAATACATACCTACATACACACATTTTTCTCTGCGTCTTCAAATAAAGCGTAATAGTACTTTTTTAATATATTTTTCTTATTTCACTGAATTTCTGCGCCATTTTCCACACAATTCAAAACAGAAACCAGTTAGAACCAGTTACAACCAGTTCTTACAATTATCTTTCTTTCTAACATTTGCTGATTCCACATTTAATTTAAAAACGTTCAGTCAAAAGTGTTAATTTACTTCTACGTATGTAGACAAGAGATGGAGTTATGATTAATTTCGGTTTTTTTCAATGCATATCTTTCCAATGTTCATATAGTTTCCAATTTCTTACCGACTAGCTCTGTTGATGGATACAAATCAGAACACTGCATACAAGCACACACACACACACACACACACACACACACACACACACGCAAACACACGTGCTTGTATATATACGTGTGTATATATTTCCATACATATACACATAGTTACATGTATATGTGTGTATCTATGTACATAGGTACGTATGTGAATGTCTATAGGTAAGTGAGGAGGAAAAGCTGGCTAGAGAAATTTTGTGTGCGTTCTTATATGCGTATATTGCAAATGAGGATGTGCGTTTCATATTTTCATAGGTACACTAATGTATAAATGTACAGATTCTCTAATCAGAATCATTAATGACCGTTTAACACACACCCACATATATATATGCATGTATGTATGTATATATGTATGTATGTATTATGTATGTATGTATGAATATATGTATGTATATATATACATGTATATATATATTGATATATATATAAATACATACATGTATATATGTATACATATACACATATATATATTTGCATATATATACATGCATATACGTAAACATGTATATATGAATATATATATATATATATATATATATATATATATATATATATATATATATATATAGATATATATATATGACCAAACATATATTCATATATATGCTTCTATGTATATAATCATATATGTGTGCGTGTGTGTGCGTGCACTGTTATAGATATGAACATATATATATATATATATATATATATATATATATATATATATATATATACATGTGTCTATTTTTATTCATA
>NC_142941.1:10601004-10618504 GCF_046866305.1 Octopus bimaculoides
GGTGGTAGCAGCGATGGCACTGATGAAGGCAATGACGATGAGGAGGAGTAAGAGGAGGAGGATCAGGAGGAGGAGGAGGAGGAGGTGGTGGTGGAGGAGGAGGAGGAGGAGGAGGAGGAGGAGGAGGAGGAGGAGGAGGAGGAGGAGGAGGAGGAGGAGGGCGACGACGACGACGACGACGACAAAGTGGGGTAAGGATATTGATGTGAATGACAATGAAGTTGACGATTATGATGATAACGTCAATAAAAATTGGTAACCAGAATCAACAATTGTAACTCAAATATAAATAAATAAAAAAATATAAATGAAAATGGAAAGACGAAGACTTCTAAAAAAAAAATAGCGAAAATTAATCAACAAAACTTTTTTTCAAAAATCAACAAATATCAACAAAAATAACGAAAACAGCAACAAAAAATACATTAAAAAATATAACAAAAATACACATTTGCAATAAAGAAAATATTATAAAATAGAGCTATGACGTGAACCGCAATGAGATTTAATAAATATTTATTTTTTAAGTCGGAGAAAAAAATAAAATATAATATATATGTATATAAAATAATCACATAAAAAGAGTAATACTAGAAAGTCTGTTTTTGAAATATAATAATTGAAGATTAATGTAGAAATATGACATGTTTCTGCAATAAAGGATTAAACTTTTATGAAGATTTTCATTCAGAAAGAAATGAACAGCATCAGCAACAACAACAACAGCAGCAACAACAACAACAACAACAATAACAAGGGCCACTACAACAGGAATGAAAATGGCGAGAAGACGAGGAACATTTACAGCAGAAGCACCAGTGTATAACGGTGATATCCAGGACGGAGAGGTAAGCTGAAATAATGAATACATAATCGTCGAACGAAGTTATCGTAGGGTGATAGCGATGGCGGAGATGGCGGCGATGGCGGCGATGGCGGCGATGGCCGTGGCCGGTGTTGTGTCGTAGTCATCAGCCGTAGCTATCAACAAATAATAATAACAACAACAACAACGACAACAAGGAAACGGCAACTATAGCAGAGAAAGCAAAATAGCAATGAAGAAAGGATGACAGCACCAAGGATGAGGAGGATGGGGAGTTGGAGGGCGGTGGGGAGGAGAAGAAGGGAACGAGAAAGAAGATGAGATGAGGAGGAAGAAGAAGAAGAAGAAGAAGAAGAAGAAGAAGAAGAAGAAGATGATGATGATGATGATGATGATGATGATGATGATGATGATGATGATGAAGAAAAAAGAAGAAGAAGAAGAAGAAGAAGAAGAAGAAGATGACGATGATGATGATGATGATGAAGAAGAAAGAAGAAGATGATGATGATGATGATGATGATGATGAAGAAGAAGAAGAAGAAGAAGATGATGATGATGATGATGATGATGATGATGATGATGATGATGATGATGAAGAAAGAAGAAGAAGATGATGATGATGATGATGATGATGATGAAGAAGAAAGAAGAAGAAGATGATGATGACGATGATGATGATGATGATGATGATGATGATGATGAAGAAAGAAGAAGAAGAAGAAGAAGAAGAAGAAGAAGAAGAAGAAGAAGAAGAAGATTTCACCTCAGAAAAGGAAAAAAAAGCCAACTGCAATAATAATAATGATGACGATGATGATGATTGTAATAATAGCAATAATGATGAAGCTGACGGTGATGACGTTACAAATAGTAGTAGTAGTAGTAGTAGTAGTAGTAGTAGTAGTAGTAGTAGTAGTAGTAGTAAGCAGCAGCAGCAGCAACAACAATGGCTAAAATCGGAACATTAACGAATTGGAAGTACTTCAACTATAACAACAGAAACATCAACAAGAATAAAACAATGACAGCAGCAATGCAAAAACACCTGCCATAAGAAGAAGAAGAAGAAGAAGAAGAAGAAGAAGAAGAAGAGGAAGAAGAAGAAGAAGAAGAAGAAGAAGAAGAACAACAACAACAACAACAACAACAACATCATGGTTATAGATTGACAACAATAACAGTTACAAATATAAACATGGAAGAATGACAAAGAAAATAACAACAGCCACATTAATACAACAGCAAAATGGAATGATGTGAATCTCATGACAACAATATGAGCAAGTATAACAAGACTGACAATAATGACTGCCATAACAACAGCAACAACAACAACAACAACGATTGTAGTAGCTACACCACCAGACACTACCGCCCATGCGCAGTAGCGATAAACAGGAATTGGTTCGGCGCTCAGCTATAAGAAAATGCCGTCATATCTTTTGTAATTAGTAACCTGCGGTTTTATAAATGTTACAGAGCAGATAAACGAGTATGAGATGTTTCGGCGCTGCCATTTTGGCGTTGCCTATCTGGCGTTATTGATTCAACGTTGACTTATTTATTTAACATCGCACGTTTTGTTCCCGGGGTCTTTCCGCACAGTAAAAGAAGAATATATTATTTTAGTTGACAACTAGAATAATGACTAAGGTATTTGATTACTAAAATTCATTTAATTTTCTGGTTTATATTATGCATATATTATGGTTGTTGAAATCCCATCGGATTTCTGTTATATCTTTGACACAGAAGAACTGACAAGGTATATACATGTTGGTGCTATGTACAGGAAAAATCCGTAAGAGCAAAAATAAGAAAAGACAAAAAAAAAATAACATGTAATAAATGTCCCTCGATTGCTACAAACACTTTTTTCCTTCATTCTCAATCTCTTCCTCTCTTCTTCTTCTTCTACCCCCTTCTCTTTCCTATCTGTCTTTCTCTCTCACTCACTCTCTGCTCTCTGTATCTTTCTCTCCCCTCTCTTTCTCAATATATTTGTCGATGTGGACTTCTTTATAGCAATGGGAGACATTTAATACAAGTTAATGTTTCTATTCTAAAATTATGCCAACTTTGCTCGCTTAAATCAGTAACTACTAGTTTATTTCTTTCGTTACAAATAAGAGAAATATATTTTACTTACTCTCTCAGCATTGCTACAAAATATATCATATACTATGTCGTATTTCGATTGTACGATACGATCATGGCTAAATCTCCTGACAACACAATTATCAACACATGTACTTTTACAATACCTGTCACAATCATTTAAGACGACACAAGGCTTCTTTGAGATGAGAAAAAATACAAACTAGTCACGTGATCCGTGGTAATTTTACGTTTTATAAATATGGTATTTCGATTTTGATGTATAAATTCATATATTTGAATATTTTTATAACAATGTTTCATTATTTAAAGATTTTGTTTACGACATGAATGTTGTTCCATAATTAAGGTTATTGAAAGAGTAACGCTTAACACTTTATTTTAAAAGATTCAATTACGTCTTCGATTTTTTTTTCGTAGGATTGTTAAAAACACACCACCCGGACTTATACATGAAATTTTACAATGACGAAAATAAAAGCCAGATTGTATCTCAGCTGTTTATTCATTCGTGCTGAAAAGAAGATTCATCATAATTAATATGATGTGATCGACGTCACAGAAAATATCAGGCGCAGGCGTAGTTGTGTGGTAAGACGCTTGCTTCCCACTCACGTGGTTCCGGATTCAGTCCCACCGAGTTTCACCTTGGGCAAGTGTCTTCTCCTATAGCCTCGGGTGAGCCAAAGCCTTGTGAGTGGATTTGGTAGACGGAAACTGAAAGAAGCCCGTCGTATACGTATATATATATATATATGCATGTATTTGTGCGTGCGTGGGTGTGAGTTTGTTTTCCCACCGCCGCTTGACAACCGACGTTGGTGTGTTTACCTTGCTGTAACTTAGTGATTCGGCAAAAAAGACCAATTGAGTAAATACTAAGCTTACAAAGAATAAGTCCTGGAATTGATTTCTTCGACTAAAGGCGGTGCTCAAAGTCAGGTGACTGACACAAATAAAAGAATATCCGAATTTAGAAAAGATATTAAATGCTACAAGAATTTAGTACACAAAAAAAAAAAACAGAAACGGCGTCTCTGAAGCGAAACCCCTCTGAAGCGAAACCCCTCTGAAGCGAAGCCCCTCTGAAGCGGATAAAAATAGTAACACAATCTCAAATCGTAGCTTAAGATCTTTTAAAATGAAAGACGCGTAGTGTAATATGCTCCTAGATACATCATATTTGAAAATGTAATAAATATTTACATCTTCGAGGTCTTCGATCATAGTCCAGCTATATCAGAACCGAGAAATGTTGCTGAATATGCTGAAGCTAGCACATACTGGAATATAGTAGAGTAAATTTATTGAGAGATGTTTTGAAAGAGTGAGGAAGAAATAGAGAACTAAAACATTGGTGAGAAATACAAGAAGAAGCAATCAATATAATGATAAGGCAGTTAGGAATATGAAAGAAGAACATGAGGAAACACTTAAAATTCCGGATGCCATACATTTACATAAACTGCGAAAATAGCTTTACTGAGCTAAGCATGCATTCTTCATTCGGACAACCTTCATAAATTGAATACACGAAATGTTATTCTTCACACGAAAGTAAAACATTGCAACGTGTCTTCATCACACACCGTCAAACACATACACATATACGCGCACGAATTCACAAATGCGTAGATTCCTATACTGTACACAGTACCAAATTAGCTACAACATACAATAGTTACATCAAAGTAATCACAGGAGGGAAAAACATCCAAGACAAAATTAAAGATATTTTTGGTGAAGCCATTTTGATAAATTTTGTATTACTTTCTTGCAGCAGGCAAATGAATAATATCGAGTATAATGTCATTCTTCTTCTACCGCTTCCCCTTCTTTCTCCAATATATATTATTAGTAATGTTTTATTATTATAACTTATAAGTCGTGTAGTTTAGCGAACACGACTGATTTCTAGAAACTTCAATGAATACGTTACTGTTAAAAGCAGACCTAAGCTTAAATTAGACGAAGCAACACATTTCCAGGATCCAGTTATTGTTATATTCTGTTCATTTGTTTTATAAACATCTTCCTATTAAAGCTTCCACAATGTAAAAGAGAACATAGTTTTGGTACGCATTTAAGATATGTTGGTCGACCGTTAATAAAATTACGAAGACATTAGGCTGGAGCCGCAGGTTGTGTCGGTTTTTTCTCTGAATAGGATGCCCGTATGCCAAGGGGTTACTAAAGCAATAGCTGGTCTCTAGTTGGTACTCAGTTGCAGTAGAAAATACTGAAGCCCAGGATTCCTTTATCTAAGACTCAATGCAAAACACATCCGTAAAGCCAACTCACGACCTAACAAAATATTTCCAGGATCCAGTTATCGTTATATAAAGGGGTTAGCTGGCAAAATGCCATTTATTACGGTCAATTGCGTGTATAGATACGGACTAACTATATGCACATGAGCTAAAAATTGCATTGAAAATCAACTTTGGAAAGCTGAAAATTATTGTGAACCCACAGGTTTAGTAAAATGTGATTTTCACTTTCCTGTAAAAGCTCTATCAATAAACCATGCACTAAATTTTATACAGTAAAACTTGTTTTATACATAAACCTTTGAGTAAAATACTATCCTCTGTTTTTCTTTTTGTTTCCTGCAAAACTCTCTTTGAGAAAACGTGCACTAGTATTTTTACTGTAAAACCTTTATATCAAAACTCTTTCATGTAAAAACATAACTTTGTATTTATTTTCTTAAATGTAGCAATATAATAGAAATATTCACCTCCGAGAATTAAAAGTAAAACTTGTGTTATTCTATATTCTCCTTCCACCCCCCACCCCCCACACACACACGCATTATATACATTTGCCACTCTTTCAATCCTTTGGTATTATTTTTCACACATACCTGTCTACATACATACATGCATACTCACACACGCACAACACAGGCACACACATACATACATAGATACACACACATACATATATATATATATATATATATATATATATATATATATATATATATATATGTTTGCAGCATATTCAACCCTTTGATATGTTATATATATATAATTTCAGTAAAATTATCATTACTCCGATAATATCGAAGAGAATGAAACAAAATTTATTCTGAATACAATATATATTATACATGCAAACATTATACGAATTTGGGACACAAAACAATAAACATTTTCAAAGATATGAACGAAATATTGATTTTGAAACGATACAAAAATATGTACACCCTAAAGAAATATTTGCTATATTCAATATTTGGTGTGACTGTCATTGCTTTCAATGACTGAATTAAGTCTTCTGGGCTTAGAGTCGACTAAATTTCCGCATATAATCAATGAAATCGACCTCCATTTATCTTGAATGATGTCTTTCAAATGTGTTACATTTCGGGACTTTTTTCTCCTCAACCTTCCTTTTTCAAAACACCCTACAGATATTCTATTGGGTTTAAATCAGGTGACATGGTAGGCAGAGGCACTACCTTTGCTTTTTTATCTGATAAAGACTTAGTCATCATCTTTAAATAGTGTTTAGGGTCATTATCATGTTGGAACATGGAATGTCTTCCTAGTTCCTTAATGCAACATTGCTTTCTGCAATATGTCACGATAAAGTCTTGAATCCATTCTTCTCTCAATAAATGTTAGTTCTCCCACATCGGCTGCACTCATACATCTTCGAAGCACAACACTTCCGCTGACATTTTTAATGGTAGGCACGGTACATTTCTCGCTATTATACTCATTTAATACCATCTGACCCAAACAAATTGATTTTAGTCTCTTCAGAAAAAAAGAATCTTATTCCAAAACTCCTTCCTCTTACTCACAAAGGTTTCGGCAAAAAAAAGACGACTTGATTTATACCTGGCAGTGAGGAGAGACTTCCTACGAGGAATGCGTCCATGAAGACCATACTGGTTCAAACATCAACGAACTGTTCGGGCAGATTCACTCTTTCCACTAACAGAAGACACTTCTTGGGCCAAAGATGAAGCGACATGACACCTATCGTCCATCACGCAACGTTGGATGTGGCGAATATCATGCGCAGTTAAAATAGAACGACGACCTGGTTGATGTTTATTGCTTAGCTGTCCAGTAGCTTTGTACTTCCGAATTACTTTGGCAACTGTGTTTACGCTATGTATTCGTTTGCTAATTAACTTCTATCCTAAACCATTCTTGTGCAAATTAAAAATAATTTTCTTAAACCTTTACATAATTATTTTCCATTTGGTGCCATTTTAATCACAATGAAGAAGATTTTCCCCACGATACACAAATCAGAATTCCTATAGATGCAATAATAATGGCCGGTGCGAAAATGCCAGGAGAAATAAATTATTAGAATTGAAATTATCTGCAAAATCTGAATTTAATAAAAAAAAATTGGATAAAGTATTGAATACAGCAAATTTCTTTTAAGGTGTACATATTTTTGTAACGTTCGAAAATTAATATTTCGTTCATATCTTTGAAAATGTTTATTGTTTTGTGTTCCAAATCTGTATAATGTTTGCATGCATAATGTATTTTATTCAGTATAAATTTCGTTTGATTTTCTTCGCTACTATCAGAGTAATGGCAATTTTACTGAATTTTTTTAAGGTGGTACATACTTCTGTGAGATATAGTATGTGTGTATATATATATATATATATGTGTGTGTGTGTGTGTGTGTGTGTGTGTGTGTGTGTGTGTGTGTGTGTGTGTGTGTGTGTGTGTGTGTGTGTAAGTTCGTATGTACGAATGTACGTGTGTGTATTTATGTATATAGTATGTATGTATGTGTATACAGGGTACCCGACAAAATATATACACGCATTGAATGAGTGTATGATTATAAATTCAGAACCATTTTCAAACTTTTACGGAATTTATAGTCAGAATTAAGTGTTCTCAGTTTTATGAAGGCCACTTTACTAACCGCAAGTGTTCTGGTGTAGGCACTGCTGATAACGCAAAGCAACACAATCGGAAACATGGAGAAATGCTTCGTTCGGTATTTCTACGCATTTTTTATCAATAGTCGCTTTCAATTCCTTGATTACTATCGGTTTAGTGCCAAAACATTTATCTTTTTGCACTCCCCCACAAACACACATTAAATTGTTGAGTGGGATGTGATATAGTGTAATGGGAGAGCATTCTTGCTCAAAATGAAATTCCACTCTTCAAAGTCTTTTGAATGATTGGTATGACATATTGTTGAAGCAAGTAGGAGTGGCTGTGTGGTAAGTAGCTTGCTTACCGACCACATGGTTCTGGGTTCAGTCCCACTGCGTGGCAACTTGGGCAAGTGTCTTCTACAAAACGACGTTTAGTCGAAAAGAACGTTACTCGAAACGACTCAAATTGGGAAATTCTAGCATTTGTTGTGTCACATGACAAGGGGCATGTACGTCATGTCAGTGACGTTGCCAACCAGTTAACTACGCACAAAAATCTCACAAGTAAAGGTGAATTTAAAGGTAAATATTCAATCTAGCCAAGGAGCGGTTGGCTCTGTGATGATCTTATCGATTTAGCATTCAGGTTAGTATATCAAATGTAATGCTTATTTATTCATATTGTTTTTAATTAATTATTCCATAGCTTCAAGATCTTGAAGACGTGATTGCTTATTTTTAGCGTAACACATAAGCCAGATGTGAGAGGTATGATTTGGCCAGTTCGACCGTGTAATATACAGAGAATATTTTGAACCAGATTGGACCGATTTAAATGTCAAAATATTAAACACCGTATGTTAATGACTACATAGATGACTTCTGTAGCTGCATTTCTCTTATCCTCAAGCCCAAGAAGACCAACAATACATAGATTAAATGTAGGGTACTTAATCGTCTGAACCAAGCATAACACTCTGCGATGGCCTTGGTTTGACCTATTCATACACTTCTGAGAGACTGTGACACAATCAATCATGTTCAAACTTACTAGACTTAATGAATAGATAAAGATGTACATTGGTGTGTAGGTAGTTAGGTATTTACCTAAAGCAGGTACGTAAATAGACAGTGTTTTCTAGATTGATCTGGATATAATATATATGTATGGAGCGCGTGTGCGTAGATTGTGAAGAATGCGTTGAAGTATTGGTTACAAGTTTCATGTGTATGGGCGTGAGTGTGGAAGGTAGATAACCACACAAACACACACACAAAAACACATACACATATAAATATATATAAGGAGGGAGAGACAAACATACATACATATAGACAGACAGATAGAAAGACAGACAAACAGGGCGTGAGAGAGATTTAAAATTCCTTTATAGGCATATAAAGAAAGTTAGAGACGGTGAGAAGGAGATGAAGATTTTTATGTATTTTATTATTTCTTTTTAGATAGATAGATACATACATACTTACATACATACATACATAAACAAGCACAAAGTGCACGTTTACATACAAGTTCCACTATCTCATATAGTTCTCTCTTTTGGTATTTCTTTCTCGTACATTCCGTTCCAATATCTATCAATCAATCAATCAATCAATATATATATATATATATATATATATATATATATATATATATATATATATATATATATATATATATATATATATATATATATGTATATATATATATATATATATATATATATATATATATATATATATATATATATATATATATATATATATATATATATATATATATATATATATATATATATATGTATATATATATATATATATATATATATATATATATATATATATATGTATATATACATATGTATACACACACACATATACACACACAAACACACACACAAACACACATAGAAAGAGGGAGTAAGAGAGCGAGAGAAAAACTAAGAATAAAAGAGTGATTTCAAAGACACTTTGAAATGTTGTATGTAAATTTGTATTGTCTCTCTTCCCCCCCCTCTCTCTTTCTCTGTATATATACATAGACATACCTACATATATACATACATACATATATATATATATATATATATATATATATATATATATATATATATATGCATAGACATACCTACATATATACATACATTCATACATATATATATATATATAGATATATATATATATATATATATATGCATAGACATACCTACATATATACATACATTCATACATATATATATATATATATATATATATATATGGTCACAATGGACGTGTACTCATCACTCTCTTTCTTCGCCATTTTTCACCTACTTTAGAATTTTTATTTACGCTAATACTATCGAGCTTCTCAATGACCGTAGACGTAAAGGAAAAACATCCACTTTATGGAGTCTTTGAGTTGAATAGTTGCCGTTAGTCAGAACAACACTTGTCTGCCTACTTAGATATTCTTAATAAATTTGTTATGACGCATTGCCGCTTATATTATCAAATCTTATTAACGAGCGACATTCTTCAGGATAGGCTCTCGCTCTCGGTACTCGCCTTCTCATTACCTACCCACTTACTCCGTATTATTATTATTATTATTATTATTATTATTATTATTATTATTATTATTATTATTATTATCATTTCATTCTACTTTTCTGTCTCCTTCATTCTTTATTTCGTTGTCATTACCATATTACAAACGAATACTATTGCATATCTTCTTGTTTTCCTTTCTTCGAGATAGCATCGCACCGAATGACATAACTACGGCTTTGTGTGTATTTGAGAGTCTGACTAGAATTCAGTAAAGCCAGTCAAATTAAGATTAGTTCTGCACTAAGTGGATTATGTTTCTGTGTAACCTCAGTTTAACATTCGTCATAACTTTCAATTATAAATCCCCCTTGTAAAAAAAAAAAAAAAGACATGGAGAGGATGGTAAATAATTTAGAGACTCTTTTTGTAAAACAGAAGTCAAAGGCTTTAAGTTAAGTCCCGAATAATAATGCATTATCAAATATTGTTCTTGTAATGATTTTTGCCTCTTGATTTTTAAATATGCTTTGAATGGGATGTAGATGAAGGCAACTTTCGGAGGAAAGCCGTACATGTCACATATAATATGTTAATGTAGTTTTGGCGGTGATATCAACACAAGACTTAATTCCATTAGGGAGCAAAACTCTTTGCGGCTTTGGTCTTTAAATCAACGTTGTATTATAATTTTATCATATATTACACAGGGTGTCCACAGAGTCTGGGTACATGGGGATTAACACATACTTTAAGAAATTATTATTTCTTATATTTAATTGTTTATGTTATGATTTTATTTACTCCATGTACCCAGACCTTGTGGACACCCTGTATAATATTATGCATTACATGTCATAAAATACAATATATGGTATATACAGGCACGAATACACATAAACACACACACACACACATATATATATACACACCCATATTTATGTATGTGTTATTTTCTTCTTCCGTTCTTTTGGTTCACTACTTCACTGACAAACGATGCTAATTTGTTTAGGGCCTCGTGACACAGCGTTTCGGCCAAAGGAACCGATAGAATAAAACTTACCCAAACCGACCATACTTTAAAAATACATACATACTAGGATCGATGTATTTGACTAAAACGTTTCGAGGCACTGTCCCAGCCTGAGAGCAGTTCAAAGATTTCAACAAATGAGAAATATCCACGTCAGTCTAACTCAAGATTAATGTATTTAATAAATATGCTGTGTGTATATGTGTGTGTTTGTACCTGTGTATATGTACGTGCGCGTGTAGGTATGCTGGGAAGTATACTTGAACAGCATTCCTTCAAATCATACTCCTCCTCTTAGACTCCACCAATTTCAAGCAACGAGACATTTTGTCTCCGTCTTCAACTCCTTGACAAAATGCAAACATCCGAAACGTTATATTCTTCACTCTTGACAGTACACGGAATTCCTGAAATTTACTATGGTCTCTCTTATGAGCATTACGTATGCCGTTGAGTATATCTTTTTATTGCGATAGCTGGCCCTGTAATATAACCAGCAATGTTTATAATACACCGTGTTGTACCTCAATTTTTTATATATCACATTTAATGCCGAGAAAATGTTATTCCATGACATCATCAATAAAGAAAATACGAACAGGTATATTTAGGAGTAAGAAAACTAATATAAGGTTATATGTATACAAGTTATTCCATCTAAGTATATTAATATATATTTGTGAGTGCGTGTGCGTGTGTGTGTGTTTGTGTGTGCAAGTATATATGAACGTACGGATGTGTATATAAACACACACGCACACTAGATATGGATCTATCGTATGCGTGTATTTGGTATATATGTATGTATATATATATGTATATATATATATGAATACCTACGCACATACATATTTACATGCACGTACCTCAAAACAGACATATATGTATATGATAGACATGTGTACACAGATATCGATATATATATATATATATATAGATATATATATATATATATATATATATGTATATATATATATATATATATATATATATATATATATATATATATATATATATACACGTAACACACAATCAGACACACGTAAGCATACACACATAAGAAAACACACATACGCATGCACACAGATGGAGAGAAAGAAAGAGAGAGAGGGGGAGAGATAAAGAGAGAGGGGGGAGAGATAAAGAGAGAGAGTGAAAGAGAGAGAGAGTGAAAGAGACAGATAGAGAATGGGAGAGATCGCCAATATTTCATTGTCGTATTTTCAATGAGAACGAAATAAATTTTCTTATCCCGAACGCAGTAATAGCATTACGATCACGAATGAAATAGTATACGAGCTACGAAAGAACAGAAGCGTAATGGAATTAAAATGTGATAGAACAATGCATTATGTGAATGTCGCTTATAACCTATAAGTTTTTTCCTTCTGTATTAATATAAAAAGGAGTGACAGAAGGAATAGGCAGTCATTGAAAGATGTGAATAATATTCCTGGCAATTGAAATGCTATGATTGAAACAGAAAATGCTGGACATTTTATAACGAAGAGAAGAAATTGAATTGCTTAATTAGCATCCATTGTCAGGAAGCAGATATTTGAAGCAGATTAGATTTGAGTATGAAAACATAACCCATTGCCAGGCCTACCCACATCTCTAACGTTTTTGTTATTCGGTTTATAAGCTATGTCTAGGGTCGGAGTGGAGTCGGAATTAATTGTGCTCGTGGACTTTGTGGCCTTTATCGGTTCTCCCATAGTGGGGACGTTGATGTCTTTAATTTTGTTGTATCTCGGGAGGATCATTATGCTAATAATAATAATAAACGCATGCACTGGTTGTATTTCACTTTTTTGTTACAAGGAAATTAACGTGCGGCGTAATAACTATAGAAATTTCCGCTTTTTGAGAATGTAGGATTTTGTGTGAAACCTTGAGGGAGTAATATGCACGATATAGGTGATACGAGAAGAGACGGGTGAATCGAAAATACACAAATGGGTGGGTCCAAACAATTCTAGAATCAGAGGTAACTGTTTTTTCGTTTCTTTTTCTGGGTTTTTTTGTTTGTTTTTTTTGTTTAGTTTTTCTTCTTGTGCATTGTTAATTGGAGGAGATTTGATGAAAAGGATTATCGGCAATATAGATCCTTCACTTAGTGACGAAAAGGATTTTAGAAGGATATCAGTTGCGAAAATAAGGAACAGTTGTAGGGGAACGTAAAACCGTGATGAGTTGAATATCCAAGCAATTAACTTATCCATCCCTTGCACTATAAATCAAATTTTGTAGTCATTCTCGTAATGACGTTATTTATTCACCGTATATATGTTTATTTCTGTTTGAAAGATGTGCTACAGGTTCTTCTAGAAACGGTACCAGTAATTTATTGAATCACTCAAGTTATGGACGTCTCATCATTTTTTAAATTCTTTTAGCTTTCGTCCACTCCGAATTGTATTATGTAATGCATTTTTCCTGTTTAAACTGGTGTGGTGCGATCTGAGAGAGGCTTGGTTGCATTCTGTCTCTTGTAGTCAAAGGGAAATGGAGATTGTGCCTTCTTACATATATATATATATATATATATATATATATATATATAGAGAGAGAGAGAGAGAGAGAGAGAGAGAGAGAGAGACACTGTATGATACACAGTTAACCAGATAGGTGAGTGGAGGTGCGCGGCTTAGTGGTTAGAATGCCGGACTTACGGTCGTAAGTTTACGGTTTCGATTCCTGGAACGTGCGACGAGTTGTGTTCTTGAGCAAAACACTTCATTTCACGTTGTTCTAGTCCACACAGCTGGCGAAAATGCGTCATCCTGCACTGGACCGGCGTCTCGTCCCGAGGTGGGAAATATATGTGCCACGGAAACCTGGAAACTGACCTTATGAGATTATACAACACAAAAAGGGATTTTTATCCCCTAACCTGTCTTTAAACCAGTTACGTACACCCGTCCATCAGGATGTGGATATATCTATTGAATTCTTATACGATTACTTTTGAGAAAAGATTTGGATGACATACGAACAATTTTCTTTCCTTTACTACTAAATACGAAAAGTCGAGTTACTTTACTTTCTTAAGTAAAACTGTATTCGTTACAGACAATGACCAGTCTCAGTAGATGCCTTTTTAATGTTTCTAGCTGTAGATTACTTATTCAAAATGGCTTCGGTATAGTCAGTGGCTTTTATCGCACTGGGACAATAAAATAAATAGCTGTAATAAAATTCGTAAACTAAGACAGGTTTCAGAGCCATCAGAAGAGTTTCGTTGTCTTATTTTATTATAAATATCATTTACTGCTTTTGCCGAAATGGACCTTCATTCAGTTTTGGTTTTCTTTTCAATTTTTTCCTGCCAAATAACAGTAATATACTAGTTTGGTAAATCCATATCATATTATTTATCTCAGGGTTTTGCTTGTATTTTGTTTTAATTTACTATTTTTTCGAGTATTGATGCATTATTTCTTTTGTGCCTGTTTTTGTTTTTGTTGCTTTTTTCGCAAGGATTCTTGTGAATAAATACTATTATATATCCAGTAGTTCTTCTCTTACTGTCGTTTATATTTCCAGTAGTTCTTCTCTTACTGTTGTACACGTGATACATAGGAAAGGAAATGGGTTGAAAGAACAAGAACAAGAACAAGAACAAGAACAAAAAGAACAACAACGATGAGTTTTAATGAAATTAAAACAACGAAAAGAATAAATATCGACAGTAAGATGGGATCGAATAAATGAGTTTGAAGAAGAAGAAGAAAACAAACATAAATTCAAAATGAAGATGGAAGAAATAAAGCAAACATAGAGATAAAAGTGAAGAAGAAGAAGAAGAAGAAGAAGAAGAAGAAGAAGAAGAAGAAGAAGAAGAAGAAGAAGAAGAAGAAGGATTGTACTGATGATAGGAAAAAAAGACAATGGAAAATGAAAAATACTAATGTTGCTCTCCTCCCCAACACTTCCAACCATCGAAATACACACACACACACACACACACACGCACACACACATAGACATACGCACACATACACATACCCACCCACACACACATACATGCATGCACACACACATACCCACACACACACATACCCACACACACACATACATACACATACACACGCGGGTGCACGCACAAACACACTGTCAGTCAGACACATAATCGTTACCTTAAAAAACACTTTCGGAAAGATATGTAAAGCAAAATTTAAACTAAAAGATTTTCAAAATAGATTTTTCCAAATAAGTTATTACCAAGCGTAAGTTGCAAATAGTAATAAATTACAAGTATACAAACGTATGCAAATAATATGCGCTTCATGCTAACTAGGAAACAAAATCAAGAATCTACTAAACGGAAAAGAATTTAATATCAAAACATGTTACAGAAAATATTACATAAAAAACAAACATTTCCTTCTTACAATTTTCTTAAGTATACAACGTCAGAGTCATAGATGGGGAAAGCTAAATGAACAACCCTCCTTTGTTTGTATTTTTGTAATTTTAAAGCATTTACGAATCATTAATTAGCTTGGTAATTAAATTCCGCAGCTTTCATTTAATTTAATAGAATTTAAAATTAGGTCGTTGACTTATATTGGTGTAATTATAATTTTTCACAATGAGCAGAGTATTGAGGGAATAAGACACGGAGAATAGACTAGTAAGCAAATATATATTTAATCACGGTATGTATTTACTCAGCGATAAAAAGCTCTGTATTGCGTTTCATTTTTCTGCCATGAAGAGCAAAGTATCACGAGATATGAACATCCAAGAGCAAATTATCACGAGATCTGATCAATCCTAGGTGTGGCAGAGTGGTAAGAAGTCTGCTTCCCAACCACATGATTCCGCGTTCAGTCCAACTATGTGTCACCTTGGGCGAGTGTCTTCATCTACTATAGCTTCCAACCGGTCAAAGCCTTGTGAGTGGATTCGACAGACGGAAACTCAACGACGCCCGTCGAATATACGTGTGGGGGTGGCCTGTGCGTGCGTGTGTGTGAGTATGTCCCACCACCGATTGACAACCGGTGATGATGTGTTTACATCCCCGTAACTTAACTGTTCTGCAAACAGAGCGATAGATAAGTATCCGGCTCAATGAAAAAAAAACGTACTGGAGTCGATTCATTCAACTAAAAGAAATATTCAGGAAGGCAGTGGGTACTCCAGCATGGCCGTAGTCTAACGACTAAAACACGTGAAGGCTGAAAGGAATATATATGCGATTTTAAAATATCACTATTTAGTTTTACTTCATTATAATAACTTCACTCTCTGTCGCTGAGTGTGTGTGTTTGTGTGTGTGTGTGTGTGTGTGTGTGTGTGTGTGTGTGTGCGTGTGTGTGTGTCTAAGTGTGTGTGCGTCTAAGTGTCTGTTTGTGCGTCAATATGCAACAAGATATCCATAAACTATAAGGTACCTAAATAATTTCAACTTTACCAGGTCTAGAATCACAATATAGGATGATCATAGTATCAAGTTATGGTATAATACATAGAGAAAAAGCGCCATAAACCATAAACTTCAATAGCAAGTTTAGCCCATTATATCATAGAACTAGAAACTCAATGAAGAACAACTCCGAAACACTGATGACACAATATACAAAATGTTCACACTCAACACCATATACATATAAACAAGCACATCAAGTGCGTACGTCCATCATCTGCTGACAAATGGATATGATTATGGTTTCGACACTTGAACAATATCATTCAATCTCGGAGTTAAAGGGCGTTCAAAACATAAAAGCTGCCTGGGAATTGGTAGAAAATAAGTGAGGGACAAATCCTAGCTCATTGCTCATTGTGCCGATCTCAAGCTTATAGTTACGAAAGGAAAGACAATCTCAATCCTAAATCATGATACTTACATCTACTAACCATAGAAATTAAAAATTAAAGTATAGAAATATAGAAAACAGGCAAATATAATGGAAATGGATATTTCCACACAAAAGCGACAGCACTTAAAAACTATAAAAACTATTAAAGAACATAAACTAATAAACATTTCCTTCTATTGATCTATGAAACATAATTAAAACACAAAATCTTAATTAAAATGAAGTAAATATAAACATAAGGAAAAACATATCTTTTTAGCAACCAGATACAAATCACC
>NC_142941.1:10621004-10626004 GCF_046866305.1 Octopus bimaculoides
CTATATCATGACTAAAAACTGGGCAGCAGAAAACTTCAGGCAGCTAATTAGAAGGAGCTCCAAAATAAAGTATAACGAGGACATTTTGTTCTAAATTCACAAATAATCTGATAGATATTTAACAGTAATAGGAAATCTGTAGCTATAGAGTGTTCCCAGAACACGAGGATATAAACAAATTAAGCTTAAAATAAATGAGATAATGAATGCCAAAAAAGAGGTTAAACAACCCTCTGTAAACAAAGTAGGGATGTTATAACTTTATATTTTAAGTTTTTAGCTATTTTCGTTATTGGACTGCGGTCATGCTGCGGCACCACCTTGAGGGTTTTTTTAGTCTAATGGATAAATCGATCTTTGCTCTTCTCTTTTTAACCTTTGCATTCACTCAAGTGGTCTCTTATGCCTAACCGCTACGTTACGCGGACGTAAACAAACCAACAATCGATTGTCAAGTGACTGCGGTGGGGCGTCAATACAAAGTCACGTGCGCTCACACACACAGACACACACACATACGTCACCATATTGGACCACTGAACTCAACAGGGTTTTTTTCATTCTCTCTTTCATTTTTGTCGAAGAGCGTAAGCAGAAACGCAAAAGACTTTTCCAATTTTCACGAACGTCAAAATAATACACTTGCTTGTTATTCCTACACCTGTCTTCGTCTTTGATTCTCTATACATTTGAACCATATATATATATATATATATATATATATATATATATATATATATATATATATATATAAATCCCTGATTACCTGCCCCTATCTAGAACTCTATTTTATACACTGGAGCGAAGACATGTTACGATACAGGTAGAGAAATTTGAAAAGAAAATACGAAACCGGTTATTTCTCCAAATACAATGTTTCTATACTCAAAATTTTATAACATTTTACTAACATAACGATTTAAATATATACTTTAACCATGTAACACAAGCCTTCTGTAGTTTTTTCACTCTTTTTTATCTTTTATTCATCCTAGCACGTGCTTTCACATACCAACTTTCTTACCTATATATATATATATATATATATATATATATATATATATACATATATATATATATATATATATATATATATATATATATATATATATATATATATATATACATATATATATATATATATATATATATATATATATATATATATATATATATATATATATATATATATATATATATATATATATATATATATATATATATATATACATACGTGGTCTGATCAATAAGTAACCGGACTGTTGCCATCGTAAATCTCATTGTATTCTACACTGGGTAAGTGTCTTTTGCCCATAACTTCGAGTCGATGAAAAGCTTGTGAGTTCGATTCCAAGATCAGACAGAGAATTCTGTCCTTTAGTTACGCAGTTCATTTTACGTAACTTGTCTATTCATCCGAGAATAAATAGCTGCCTCTTGTCCTGAGTGGCGTCACCCACGATATTGCAAATGCAAAATTTCATCTACCCTTCTTGAGTACATCACGTTTTATTATATATTCATACGTGCATATATATATATATATATATATATATATATATATATATATATATATATGTGTGTGTGTGTGTGTGTGTGTGTGTGTGTTTGTGTGCGTGTGCGTGTGTGCGTGTCTGTATTTTTATATATTTGGATATGTGTGTGTATTTGTGTACATTTGTGTGCGGCTTTGTGTATACTGTACAAGATAGAGTCTTGTATTTATGGCTTACGATATGCCTAACAAGGTTGATTGAGAACTGAGTCTCATCAATCATGGTAATTGACAATAATACATCAACCGAAACAAATATTTTATTGTCATATACAAAGATGTCAGTGTAATGATGATGTTCATTTGTCATCCGCTCAAATCGAAGCAAGGAAACCGAAATTCAGTGCTACACGTATATAAACCTATAAATATTCCAGCGGTTGAGAATGACACCAGCACTAACACTAATAGATTTATATTTAAGGCGGCGAGCTGGCAGATTCGCTAACGCGCTGAACGAAATGGTTCGTGGTATTTCGCCCGTCGCTACGTTCTGAGCTCAAATTCTTCCGAGGTCGACTTTACCTTTCATTCTTTCGGGGTCGATAAATTAAGTACCAGTGAAACACAGGGGTCGATAGAATTGACTAGTCCCCACCCAGCACACCTGAGGCCTTGTGCGTCCAGTAGAAAGGATTAACTGATGTACAACTGTATTAAAGAAATGTCTTTAAATACCGACTAGAGTTTGCATTAATCTCTGAATTCGAAACGACAATGCTGACTCTAAAACGGGGTCAGAAAACAAATTATTTTGAATAAGAGTAATAACGAAAAGAAGAAATTGGTGTTTGAATGTTTCAATTTTAAATTTAGAAAAATAAAAGAAAGATATTGGCGCTGTGTTTCAGATGTAGCGCGAGATCAAAGTCGGCATTTCGAATAATAACAGAATCACGTACAAACAAAGAAAATATTTGTTTGATCAATTTTTGGAAATAATAGATTAAACTCTCACAGGAGGCGCTCTCTTGGCCGAGTCTGAATGTTTTCTGTGGTTTGGTACATGAAAAGAGCGGCATAGCACTTGCCTTTTGTTAAATTCGCGTTTGTACATGTGAGAGTACGAATGACAATAGAGTTGTTTGGAATTCTGTAAGAAAGAAGAAGGAAGATAAGGAAAAAAGTTGAACGAGGAGGAGGCGGATGTATAGAGGTAACTTTATGTGTGCGTGTGCATGAAAATGTGAGAAATATACCTATATATATATATATATATATATATATATATATATATATATACGTACATAATACTTGCATATATACGTACATACATGCATACCTACATACGAGGCGGAAGAGAAGAAGAGAGTGCATGTATATGAATTTCATACTATATTTAATATTATTCTGAAAGAATATGTATATATGTACATATGTATGTGTGTACGGTTGTATGTGTGTACGTGTGTGCGTGCGTGTGTGTGTGTGTGTGCGAAAGTGGTAGTACATGTGTGTGTACGTGTATGTATTTATGTATATATATATATATATATATATATATATATATATATATATATATATATATATATATATAATATTTCATATATATATATATTTATATATATATATATATATATATATATATATATATGTGTATGTATTATATGGGTATAAGATCTTTTATATATATATATGTATATATAATATATATATATATGTATATATATATATATATATATATATATATATATATATATATATATATATATATATATATATATATATATAGATATATGGATATCAAAACAAAGGATTTAAAGCATAATTGAAAGCGATAATATTTTAAGTTTCTTCAAAAGTCCAGAAAATCTAAATATCAATAGCATTCACACCAAATGTTTTTCACACGGACAACTGTATATTGGCTATTCAAGAGTGGGAAGCATGACGGATCTTTTTGCTTTCGCCAAAAACGAGAAAACACGTAACATCGTGTACAAGGAGGTGCTGCAATTGCAACAAGAAGAACGATAAATACATCCACTTTCCTTAACATTCGTATTGCAATTGTTCATCATTGCATGCCCAATATCATTTGATTTTTCGGGTAAAAGGACAAAAGAGCATGTAGTCGATTGGTTGAAATAAAGAAGACACTGCTTCAGAAGTATGCCCGGTTGACGGTTTATTTTCCACACCAAAAGACGATGTTGATAGTCTCGATCACGGGCAACGCCAGGATTCACCGTTAGTATATGTACGTATATATGTGTGGGTGGGTGTGCGCGCGCATTTTTTTTTTGTGTACAGAAAATAGGTATATAAATATACACAATAAGATAGACAACATACAGTCAAATAGAAAGACAGAGATAGATAAATAGATAGATATATAGTTAGATAGATAGATAGATAGATAGATAGATAGATAGATAGATAGATAGATAGATAGATAGATAGATAGACAGACAGGCAGACAGACAGACAGACAGACGGACGGACGGACGGACGGACGGACGGACAGACAGACAGAAAGACAGACAGACAGACAGACAGACAGACAGATAGATAGATAGATAGATAGATAGATAGACAGATAGATCAACATTTTCAAAAATCAATTCAGGTATTCAGGTCAATCACTATATTTCAGTATGAAAATGTTGCTTTGTTTGCACCATTTTAGATAATGCTAAAAGTACATTACTTTCCTTTTAGTGTATTCCAGTAGGGCCCATTAGAATCAAAATTTGACTCTGTGTATGCAATGTTAACACGCGCGCGCTTGTACATACACGAATACATATAAATATATATAAATTTATTCATTTATATGAAGAGAGAGATTATACGCGCATATATATATATATATATATATATATATATATATATATATATATATATATATATATATACATAAAAAGGTAGACACATAAATAGACATATACGGAGACGTTTAACAAGTGAAATACTTTTCCCATGATAAGTGATCGCGCATATATATGCATAAGCATACATACATTTACACACACACATATTTAGATAGATAGATATATATATAGATAGATAGATAGATAGATAGATAGATAGATAGATAGATAGATAGATAGATAGATAGATAGATAGATAGATGTGTTTGTGTATATATCTTATTATCTAAGCGATTTTGAAGAAACACTGATATATGTTCTCAATATGTTTTAAAAAGGCTCCTAGTAATGATAAGTGTAGAGTATATTTGGCGGGAAGGAGCGAGTTAATAGCATCGACAACAGTGCTTGACTGGAATTTATTCTTTCTTCCCTAATAGATGAAAAGCAAAGCTGGTGTAGGTGATATTAAGACTTAAAACATAAAGAACCGGAAAAATATTTGCTAAGTATTTTATCCGATGAGAACAACGACAATAACAATAATAATAAATAAATATAAGGACCTGGAAATAGAAATACAAAAGATGTGGCATCTTAAAGCGAGAACTGCTCCTGTTATTGTGGGTGCC
>NC_142941.1:10633504-10641004 GCF_046866305.1 Octopus bimaculoides
GGAAAGGATAGACTGACATGCATGGGTGACTGCTGGTCTTCTACAAACAGCCTATCCCGCGCATTCTACCTGCAATCCCCTTGACATTCGTGACCGACGAAGGTCTTTACGAATATATATATATATATATATATATATATATATATATATATGCATATATCCATACATATATGTACATACCTACATCTATATATGCATGTATACATACATGCGTATATGGGTACAGGACATCACAAAGAAACGTTAAACACTATGAGAAGCGAAGTCCTGTACCCATATATGCATGTATGTATGCATATAGATGTAGGTATGTACATATATGTATGGACATATGCATATATTTATATATTATTTATATTATTTTATGATCGAATGCCACGCATCGTTTTCCAAGTACATATATATATATATATATATATATATATATATATAAAGTGTAGTATATTGCCACTTAAGTGTGGCTGACCCCTAGGGGTGGATGTTACTGTTGCTTTTAGCCCCAGGAGGACATCTCCTCCAGCTGGCTTATCGACACACGACTGTGTCCTGTTTGCCAAGGGAGTTATCCCTCTCACCTCGACCAGCAGCACGAACGTATCCGGATTTCAGGGTTATTTCCCTTCGTCGGCGTTCGACAGCTGATGACCTTGGTGAGAGAGACAAATCTGGCAATATATATATATATATATATATATATATATATATATATATATAATTGGTCTTATGTCAAATACACAAAAACAAGTTACAAGTATTGCGCAATGCTCTTTACCTGATTACATAATTAGAATATTTAGAATCGTTAGAATTTTTAGCTTTGGAATTTTGGAATATTGCGTTAGCAGAATTTATTTCTTATCTGAGACTTTCAGTTTCTATATTCATTATTGAACAACACTGCCTGAATTTTACTGCCTATTCTACACATCCATCTCGCTGCGGCACTTCGTTGATTTAGGAAAATCGTAGATAGATTAATTGTAGCTCGGATCTTATTAACTGAACTGTTACCTTAAGAATAGCGATTTTACGACACACATTCGATACTAAAGACGACACTTATTACATGCAGATACGAAAACCAACGTCTTTGAGAGTTCAGTTTATATTGTAGTATTTCCAGTATTGTGGGCGTGAATATTAACTTCGAAGAAACGAATTTTATTAACTTTCAATTCGTGCAATAATTCAAATAGTGAATGATATTGTAATGGCTCCTTCTTCTCCAACAATTGTTTCGCATGTTGAACAACTCATTCTATAAATCATCACCATATTTTCAATAAGTTCATGTCATTATAACTCTCTTGCTACAATGAAAATTTCCGTACTTTTCCGGTAAAAGATTGTAATTTGATATCATGAGAGGAACTGTTCACACATGGCCTGGGTTTTATTCCTTTATTCTTTTACTTGCTTCAGTCGTTTGACCGCGGCCATGCTGGAGCATCGCCTTTAGTCGAAAAAAATCGACCCCTAGTACTTATGCTATCGGTTTCTTTTGCCGAACAGTTCAGTTTCGGGGGACGTAAACAGACCCCAACATCTTTTATCAAGCGAGAGTGGAGGTAGAAACACAAACACAAACATATATATATATGCAATGATTTACAAACGCTCCTTGTTGTCCTCCTGTCGTCATAAATGCCGTGAACTAAATCCATTGATCGTCAAAATTAATCTATAGATTTTAAAGAATTCTCTATGTTTTCTGGAGACGCGTGTGAAAATTGCCACTCATTAGACGATATAACTTTGGGATTTATACTCATAACATAAACCTGCATTTCTGTGAATAATTTTATATCGATTCTGAATCAGTTTCTTACAAATGAAAAGTCCTCCATCATATTACTGCAAATTTATGTATAATAGTTAAAATTGACCACAGACATCTTCGATGCAGACATAGGCAGAACTTGAGTTTGGACAATAAAGCAACATTAAGATTCGATCGAAACGAATCTAGAATTTGAAATTTTTGAAGAACTGTCCAATTTTTGGACAAAAGAATTAAGTATTCCTTGTAGCATCAATCACTTCAACCTTTCAATATTAATTTAACCTTGCAATATTAACCTCATTTGATTTTATTAATTACATACAACTTTCATAAAGAGTAGCACAATTTTCTATTGAATACATTGTAAAGAGAAATATTGTTTAGCGTTTTAAATATCATTCTCTCGGCTGCATTAAGAAAAGACGATAGATTAGTAACACGTCTACAGAAAACAGACAATTCTTAAAAAAAAAAAACCACTGAAATATCGATTTTTTTTGTTTTGCATTTAACTTCCTAGTAACAATGTAAAATATTCTGATTATTTCTTTTTTTATAAAAATTGTAAATTTCTCGATAAAACAAAACTTTCTAAACGCATCAAAACGCGGTAAGAATTACGAAAACAATAATGTTGTGGTAAGAAACCGCAGGAAGAGTTAAACAACAGAACGCCTTCAGAGAAAAAGCAAGTTTTTCGCCCCCTCCACCACCACCACCACCAGCGCTTTACATTCTAAGGAAGCCAGGGGCTGCATCTGGGCCATTACTCCCGGATATCCCTCTGCTGCCACATTTTGTACTATTGTCTCAGTTGCATTAACACGCGATTGGTAAGATATACCAGAACCCCGGTATCTTGGGTTCTGGTAATCATTTCAAAGATGGAATTGGGCTGTAGCGTACATTATGACTTCTGAGGTACACTTCCATTCTTCATTAACTAGAACTAGTTGCAACGCTTCTCGGCTGCTTCTGCCATCGCTTTAAGAACGCTGGTTCTTAATTTGCACATAAATTAAAAGACATTTCATGAGAAAAAAGCAGATTTGTCTAGAAGCCATTTTGCACCTACTTCTATATCGAGGATTCAGATTATCATTAATTGAAGTGGAATTGCAGATCCGATCTGAATCATATCATCACGAACGAAATGTACGCCATCATATAGCCAACAAGCAAATGATGTATAGATAAAACGAAACCATGACTTGCAGTCTAGTCAAGTCAACGACGGGCTTTCTCCCAATGATATAATGCAATGCGAAGATTTCCAACGAATGAAATTAAAATTTGAATCTGAAAATTTCTTAAGTTACCGGATTTTACAGCGAGAGAATTAAATATCTTTATAACATTAACCTTTTGCCACAGAATTTATATGCTTCCAGTAACTAGATACAACATTGCTTATGAATAACAATGTTGAATTGAACACACTACCGACGCAAATAGAGTTTTACGTAATACGTACAAATCCCCTGATTGTACTGCAGAAGATGGTATATTTGTAACACATGTATAATAATAATACAAAACTCTCCAGGAATTGTTGAATCCTTTGATGTTGATTATAAATTCAAATACCCAGACGAAATAGTAAAATTTTGTAACATCTTTGATATATCTCAGCATTTCTTTCTTGATAACTTACTGTAAAGCAACAAAGTCGTTTATAGCATACAACACACAAGCAAATGCATATACACATACATACACATACATGCAGAGACGACCAAACATGCCCACGCAATCATGAAAGCACAAAGAGACATGTTCACATCACTTTCGTATAGAAACACACAAAACCACATTATAAAGAAAAGGAAGGGTTTGAAAGACAAATGACAAATGAAAGTTATAAGTATACAGCATGATAATCATCACTGAATATTAACATGTCCATATTTTCTCCATACAATTTTAAACGACCTAATTTACAGCGTCTTTAAACCACTGAATCTGCAAAGATAAACAGTATGTGTTCATAAGGAGGCTTGCTTTCTCCACCTGTCCCTCTCTTTTTGGTAACACAGACTCACTTACGTGGATAAGAACTCACACGTATTCACATATAGATAGACAATTGTAGATATACATCTAGACAGATGCGTTGACAGATAGCTACATTGATCGACTGACTGACAGACTGGCAGTCGAACAGAGAGACCGTGGGGCGGACGGATAGATAGACAGATAGATTGATAGATTTTGATATTCAAATTGATCAAGTTATTCACAACAATACGCCAGATATTGAGGCGAAACATCACATTGACGCAGTATCTTTGATATGCCAATATCCGTCGCCGACTGCAACGCCTGTGAAAACGCTTAGAATGTTAAATACAAGGGCTTCGAAATAGTAGAGATTATGCTAAATAAGATCTTAAATACCGGGAACTCAAAGTATAGAAACAACGAACAAAAATGTTCTCCTGGGAACAGGCCACATTCTAACAGTATCGCCAACTTAAAAATATTAGTATCATTTAAAGTCTTTTGAAATAGCAAATATGGGAACAAACTTTTAACGAAAATTAAATTTTTGGAATTTGGTCTCCTTTTGCTGAAGGGGAGAAAACTCATACGGTGACATGATGTAAATACAGTGTGCTAAATATTAAGGAAACAACAAAGTCTAATGACCAATTCTACAATGAACTCAGAACAACGTATCATTCAGAAGGGGAGATAACTGATACTTTATTTTATCGACCCTCTCGTTATATCGAGAGGCAATATTGAAGGTTTGATTGTATTTGAAGTGCGGGGTTGAAGGTAAAAAGTAAGCTAAACTAAATTAAATAACTTTCTAATATTAGAAATATTAAGAGTAATTGAATGTTGTAAGTCATTCTGATTGACACAAGAGATAATATCATCCATCGCTCTTACTAATAAAAATAGCAGTAGCAATGATGGTAATGATGATGATGATGATGATGATGACAATCATCATCATCACCATCATCGTTATCATCGATTTACTTCGGCAACATCATCGCCGTCATTATCATCATTGTCATCATCATACTCAAGATAATAATGATGATGATGACGATGATGATAGCAGAGGTGGTAATTGTGGTGGTGATGAATAATGACGATAACCAATCACATCATCACTATCCTCCTCATCATCACCACCGCCACAACCACCACCATCTGCTTGGTCGTCGGCGGCGGCGTCTCGTTACCACAAGCACGACCCATGACCACCAGGACGACGACGGCGTCGACGGCGACGACTACGACGACGGCGTCGACGGCGACGACGACGACGACGATGACGACGACGACGACGACGACGACAAGACACCATAAATCAAAACCTGCAGCACATAATTAACAAAATGAAGGAAAAAAAAACCTCTGTGCTTTCAGACTAAATAAAAAAAACGCACAAAAACAAAAACAAAAGACACGGATGGCAACCAGTGATATGATGACGTTTTAGTAAAACAGACAATTTGGATTGATGCCATAGAATACTTAATAACAATGCAGATGTTTGAAGAGGTGTTGTTGCTAAGAAATTTATTGAAACAGGACGACAATCTAAAATAGATGACACTCTCCTACCAATTTCTAGTAAACGACCAACCCCCCTATGAGAAAACATAAACAAAAAAAAAGAAGAAAAGAAATTTCACTTCTATGAAAGTACTTCAGACTGGTGAATAAAGTAACATGTTACGATATGAAGCGGGTATTTGGGGGGAGGCGGAGGAATTCTGATACACACACACACACCATATATATATATATATATATATATATATATATGTGTGTGTGTGTGTGTGTGTGTGTATGTATGCATATATATATATATATATATATATATATATATATATATATATATATATATATATATATATATATATATATATATATATATATATATATATATATATATATATGTATATATATATATATATATATATATATATATATGTATGTATATATATATATATGTATATATATATGTATGAATGTATATATATATATATATATATGTATATATGTATGTATATGTATGTATATGTATGTATGTATAAATATATATGTCTACATATATACATATATATATGCGTATATATATGTGTGTGTGTGTGTGTGTGTGTGTATATACAGAGAGACATACAGAGGCAAGAACAAACAGACGGATAGAGAAGCATAGACAGAGAAGTAATACAATATGATATCTTCATGGCAAAAGCTACACAGTAGAAAGCCGAGAGGTTTCATGGAAGATCGGAGAACTCTTAACAGGGAAATGGGAAAATAACTAAAGAAATACATCCGCACACACACACACACACACACACACACACACACACACACACACACACACACACACACACACACACACAAACAGACACATATATGTATGCATGTGTGTATGTGTATATACTGTTGGAGAGCCGAAGAGATACGTGCACTGAGAAAGAAAGAGAGAGAAAGGTCCAAGATTTGTGCTGAGATTTCAAACAGTTAATCAAAACATAGGTTAGAACGTCTAAACCGTGCGGTGTGTCGTACTGGATATTGTGGTCAGAAAGACGAAAAGTCAAGTATTAGAAATATACGCGCATTAATATATATATATATATAACTCACCCAATAAAATGTCATATATATGTATATATATATATATATATATATATATATATATATATATATATATATATACTCAAAAACTGTGTATGTACGTATGTGTATAGTATATGTCTATATACAGAGGAATGTGTGTGTGTGTGTGTGTGTGTGTGTGTGCCTGCCTATCTGTCTGAGTAGGTTGATAGATAGATAGATAGATAGATAGATAGATAGATAGATAGATAGATAGATAGATAGATGCACCCATAGCTATATGTGTGTGTGAGCGTGTGTATGTGTGTCTATGAATGTGTTAACGTTGTCTATGTAAACGGATAAATATTTATACCTATGTATGCTTGTGTATGCGTGTGTCTGTGTTAGTGTGTGTATATGTGTGTGTGTGTACGTATGAGATGCCTGTACACGTGTGAGTCTGTTTCACTGCACCCGTGTCTCCAAAAGTTCAGCACTTGTTCATTGGTTTTTGTGAGGCAATAAACGACGGACGGTTTTGACAGAAACGTCAATATGGGAAAACTAGATTGATTAGAAATAAGGAGAAGCCTTTTAACCTGAAATATTCAAGTAATAAAGTGTTAAATTCATATTAGCTTTACCTTATTACAAATTCTGCACCTCTGCAGTCGTACTACCATAAACACCTATACAAAGACAATGAGAATGAGAAATACTGAAACAAAGAGAAAAAAAAATAGTCTCGTACATTAGCGTTCTTATATATGTGTGTGTGTTTTAGTGTGTGTGTGAAAGCTACACATTGATATATAGATATATACTCTTTTACTCTTTTACTTTATTTCAGTCATTTGACTGCGGCCATGCTGGAGCACCGCCTTTAGTCGAGAAAATCGACGCCAGGACTTATTCTTTGGAAGCCTAGTACTTATTCTATCGGTTTCTATTTGCCGAACCGCTAAGTTACGGGGACGTAAACACACCACCATCGGTTGTCAAGCGATGGTAGGGGGGCCAAACACAGGCACACAAACACGCATACATATATACATATACATATATACGACGGGCTTCTTTCAGTTTCCGTCTACCAAATCCACTCACAAGGCTTTGGTCGGCCCGAGGCTATAGTAGGA
>NC_142941.1:10643504-10646004 GCF_046866305.1 Octopus bimaculoides
TCGATTATATGGACTCCCAGTGCTCAATTGGTAATTATTTTATCGACCCCCGAAAGTATTAAAAGTAAAGTCGACTCCCGCCCCTAGAGGCATTTGAACTCAGAACATAAAGTCGGAAGAAATGATGCTAAGCGTTTTTCTCCAGCGCAGTAACGAATCTGCCAGCTCACCGCCTTGCCGAAACTCAAAATATTCATTTCAAATTTTGGCACAAGGTCAACAAATTCGATAATGGGGTAACGTGACCCCGAAGTGATGAAAGGCAAAGTCAACCTCGACGTAAAGTCGGAAAATATGCCACTAAGTATTTTACGCGAGGTGTTAACGATCCTTTTTTACTAAAGGCACAAGGCCTGAAATTTGTGGGGAGGGGACTAGTGGATAACATCGACCTCAGTGTTTCACATGTACTTAATTTATCGAGCATGAAAGGATGAAGGGCAAAATCGACCACGGGGGAATTTGAACTCAGAACGTAGCGACAGACGAAATACCGCTAAGCATTTCGCCCGGCGTGCCAAAGTTTCTGACAGCTCGCCACCTTTGAAGTCCCCAATATCAATACATTTTATCGGTTTACACATTAATTTACCGAGAAGTTCAAGAACGACATTGAAAACAAATAAACCACGTATCAAACTTTCCGTGGCGGCTATAGTCTAGAGCAGAGTTACGCTAGGCCCGGCCCACAAAAACGCACAAGTTTTTAATGACCCGTGTTGGATTTTGTATATATAGGGAAAAAGTTAATATGCATATTTCGGAGGCGTACTTGCCAACCAAGTGAAATTATGTAATACCATGTGTTGAAACTGAAACGAAGGCAGTGTTGCAGACACAAATTCAAAAACACACAAACACTGTTAACTTCAAACATTTATTTGGTGACGCCAAATAAAAATTAATAGTAAAAGACAAATCATAACTGTTTAAGTGAAGTTAACAGTCTTCGTGAGGTTTTGGATGTCTAATATGTTTCTACCATTCTGTAAGCAATATGTGCATAATGATTTAGATATTTGTTTTGTTTTTAATTTGATATTTTTCTTTTTCAAATAAACGAGTGATACATATTTTTTTTCATAGTTTTTTATAGGTTTCACTCATCTGAGAGGGCCATGCTGGAGCACCGCATTTTAGTCGAACAAATCAACCCCAACACTTATTATTTGTAAGCCTAATACTCTTTTGCCGAACCGCTAAGTGATGTCGCTGCAGATTTCCGCCCCGACATCCGAAACTCGGAGTTTTATCATGGGTACCGAATAATTGTCACATATATTTACAGATAAATTCTTCTATTTACATAATATCAAGGTCTTTTTAATTCTTTTGTTGTCTTACCATTACTATCATTATATATATATATATATATATATATATATATATATATATATATATATATATATATACCATGGGCTTCTTTCAGTTTATGTCTACCAATCCATCCACTCACAAGGCTTTGATCTGCCTGAGGCAATGGTAGAAGACACCTGCCCAAGGTGCCACGCAGTGGGACTGAACCCGGAACTATGTGGCGGGTAAGCACGCTACTAACCACACAGCCACCCCCGCGCCATATTGCTGGGGTTTCTTGTGTTTTTATTTTATTACATTCTTAGTTTTTTTTTCTTTCTTTAGTCGAAATAAAACTAAGTTTTATTGAGATTTCATCAGTTATATTTCGTTGCATTTATACGAAATTCTGAACCATGGTTCACGCATTACTGGTTTCGAGTGGAGAAATGTTTCAATTTTGCAGTATTTATTTCCGAGAAGCGTTACAGATATTTTGAGACTGTTTTTCAGGAGAGATATTTATTGATTTCAAAAAAGTATAAAACTCCTATCTCTTTCAAAGTAGGATCAAAATAGGGCTTTAGTGCATTTGTGGTAGCGCTCCAACTACTTCGTGAAGGTCACATAGAAGCTCTCCATAGTAAACATGTCCAAGAACCTTGTCACAGCCTTCTTCATCTTCTCAGTGTTTTCAAAATAATTGTCTTTGAGGCTCTCCTTCAACTTAAGGAACAGCCGAAAGTCACAGGAGCAAGGTCTGGACTGTAGAGAGGGTGTTGAAAAGGGTTTTTTTCCGATCTCTCAAGTAGTTGGTTACCAGGGTGGAATTGTAAAGTTGGTGAAGGAAATGAGGAAAAAAGAAAGAGAGGAGGAAAAGAGGAAAAGAGCAAGAGGAGTGGGGTTGGAAGTGAGATGGGGCGTACATATATATATATATATATATATATATATATATATATGAATATATATATGTATGTATGTATATATATGTGTGTGTGTGTGTGTGTGTGTGAATGTATGCATGTATTCATGTATACGCGTGCGAGGAAGCCGACACACAAATACATCTTGTGATATTTAATCTGCCCTAATGACAAAGATGTTCCCTTGTTGCATTTGCCATCGTAAATGTAATGAAACAGCGATTGGTAGGCCATCGGTAACCTATAACCCACGACGTTATTATTCACAATGTACATTA
>NC_142941.1:10650168-10652668 GCF_046866305.1 Octopus bimaculoides
GTTTTGTTTTGTCTATCTTTTTTTTCTTTAATTTTCTTTGGCTTTCCAATTTTTCTCTTTTACACCTCGTATATTCATAGAGAGAAAAAAAATTGTATTGATTTTCCTGCACACATATACACAGATATCTATCTACGATACAGATAGACAGACAGATAGATCGATAGATCGATAGATAGATAGATAGATAGATAGATAGATAGATAGATAGATAGATAGATAGATAGATAGACAGACAGATAGACAGGCTCACTAGGAAACATGCAGACAGACTAGCAGATAGGCAATTAGGTGAGTAGGTAGGAAATCAGGCAGGAGAGGACAAGGATTGGAATCGCTGTGTAGTTGTATGTGAGAGATATGTAGAATTTCGTGTTAGTTAGGAAATAATTGACTGAAATGCAGATATTGAAATATAGCTTCTAGCTACGCAAATTCTACAAGACACATAGAAAATTCTAGTGAGGAACAAATAAAAAGAAAATTAAAATATAATTTTAGTTTTTTGTTTCAGTTGTTTTGTATTTCTTCCACATTTCCTTTTACCCCCTTTTTTTTGTTTGTTTCTCTCTTGTAATATGTTTACGATAGTCATGTAGTAGGTGCAAGCGTAGAATCATGCAGATGAAGGCCGCTTCGCAGTCTCGATGTTCTGGCCTCGATTCCACTGCAAGGCACTTTCGCTAGTATCTTCTATCACAACCCTTTTCCGACTAATGACCTACAAGTGAACTTCATAACTGCAACTTTATAGAAGCCAATTGGATCTATGTGTATGTATGCAAAGTCGTACTACGTCTGCCTTAGAGTGGTGCATTCTATTCATTGTCAACAACTTACGAATTTTTCTATGAAGCTTACACATTTCAGTAGTTGACCAGTTAATAGTATGGAAACTGTGAGTCAGGACCGGTATGGCAAAAGTATTGATCCTTTCGATCCTGTTTCTTGCTTTTTGTCCTGTCTTGAGTATTTCCTTTACCCTGCGATAACGTTTTTTCTGATCTTTTCCCTCATCATTGAATGTTTAATTCCTTCGCCTTCATATACTCCAAAGTACTTGTAACCTTCCTCTGATACTAACTCCTTCTGTTGGTCAAGTTTACCGTTGAGTGTTTCTGTCATTTTCCCTCTGATAACGGTTGCTCATTGCGCATGTATCTTGGCCAAATACCATCCTGATGTCCTCCTCTTCCTTCTCATCATCATCATTCAGGAAGCGAACTTGCAGAGCGCTAGCAATCCGGGCAGAATGTTTAGCAGCATTTCGCGTCTTTACGTTCTGAGTTCAAATCCAGCCGAGGTCGACTTTGCCTTTCATCTTTCTATGATCAATAAATTAAGTACCAGTAAAACACTGGGATCGATTTAATCGACTAGTCCCCTTCCTCAAAGATTTCAGTCCTTGTGCCTTTAGTAGAAAGGATTATCATTATTTATTATCATTACTATTTATATATATATATGTGTGCGTGTGTGTGTATGTGCGTGTGTATGTATGTGTGCGTATATATATATATATATATATATATATATATATATATATATATATATGTATATATATATATATATATATATATATATATATATATATATACATACATATACATACATACATACTTACATATGTACATATATATATATATATACATACATACATACATACAAACATACATACATACACACACACATACATACATACATACATACATACATACATACATACATACATACATACATACATACATACATTAAACCTATACATAGAATAATAAGTTTTTGAAATAGTCTTAGAAGGTATTTCCTTGCGTATCATCAATAACGAAAGCTATAGAGAAGGAATGTTTTAAACTTGCAGTTACTTATGTATTCTTGTAGGAATTACATTCAAATTTCTATCACAATATATAGAGTCCATTCATTTCTTTTGTCAGAAATACACGACGATATGGCTCAGGAATTTCTGATAAAAGGCCATAATTTCTCACGACAGCTGTATTATGGCAGCTACAGAAACGACATCGAGAAAGAACTAACAATAGTTGAAGATATTTTACACATAACAGCAACAACGAGAACAGCAAGACCTGCAGACATTAAAAATACAATCCTATACAAGTCGTGAGGTTGAGACGATAAAGGAAAGTAACTTTACCATAATTGAACGAGAAGTGTGAGAGAAAGAGAGATTGATATTTTGACAAAGCTTTTCTGAAGACTCAATACATACATACATACATACATGCATACATACATACATACATTACATGTGGGGGATGCGTGTCTGTGTGTATGTATGTATACGTGTATTGAAGATTCGTTGCACAATGATAAAGAATAAACGAAATAAGACAAAATTGATTTCGAACATTTAATAATTATATCGAAAGCCATAATTTCGTAAGATGGTTTCCATGCTTACGCACGCACGCACATACATATGCACATATACGTGTAAATATATGTGCGTATGAGTGTCTATGTGTGCATATATCTATAT
>NC_142941.1:10657668-10670168 GCF_046866305.1 Octopus bimaculoides
AGCTTACTAGAGTTATACGTTCTTTAATACTCCAGTGGATGGAGTTAGCTATATGTTGGATGCTTTCCATGGGGCTGGCAGCTATTTGCTGTTCATGGATATTTTCTTGTGGGTGTCCTATTACTACTGTGTTGGTATCATCAACATAGCCGGAGTACACGGTTAGAGCTACAGCGATTTCTGCTAATAAATTCGCAGCTCCATTTCTCTATAACATTCCATCAATAACAATTAACATTACATCTCTTACAGTTTAGTGGAGTGGGTTTACTGAATGTAGTTACAGGCTATCTACAGTTTGTATTCAAATCTAGACGTGGTCAAATTCAACTTTTATCCATTTAAGGACGAAATACATATGTAAGCATCCGTGAAATAATGTGGTCGATATAATAAACTATATTCTGCCCAAAATATTTGAAGCTGTTTTTTTTTTTAATTTAAAAATGAAATAAAAATAATTAATGATATTTGATTTTGATAGTGAATTCCTAAACAAAGATTAATCAAATGTAGATTACGAAAGGTAAATTAAGAAATTATCAGAGATAAATTAAATATAGATAATGTAAGTTGAATTTCACAAAACATCATGAAAGTTAAATAGAAATTAGATTTTGAGCGTTACAATAAACATTGATTATAAAACATATATTAAAAATAGATTGTAGGCGTTAAATAAAAATCAATTATAAAATGTTAAATTAAAAACAGATTAGGAAAGTTTAATTAAAAATAGATTACTGCAGTTAAATTATATAGTGACAATTATAATTATTATGCATTTATCATTTTCGATTATTATTCCCAACTGATCTGGTAATTATTCTGTGCAACCAAATGAATTGTTGCTACGCAGAATAAAACTTTCTGGCCTTAGATAATATAAATGGAGTTGCTGTGAATAAAGAAAAATAAAAATATCTATATTCGGGCTCATGTTAGTAACAAAAAAAAGAAGGGACGGGAGTTTGATATGTTGTTTCGGAACAGGGGAGGGCAGATATGGAAAATGAGCAGAAATATTGATTATGCAATGGCTGTGTGATTAAGAATCTTACTTAGCAACTACATGATTTTGAGGCTCAATTTCGTTGCGTGGAACCTTGGGCAAGACTTTCTACTGTAGCATTATTTCGAGTAATAGCTTGTTAATGGATTTGGCGGGCGTTAACCATGTGAAAGCCCGTAGTATATATATATATATATATATATATATATATATATATATATATATATATATATATATATATATATATATATATATATTTATGTATGTATATATATGTATGTGCATATAAGTGTATGTCTTTGTGTCTAGGCGGGAAGGGCGAAGGATAACAGAATCGACAGACCATCGGATAACATGAGTTGCAGTTTTTATTCACGTAAAGAATTCGTACCTCGTTGAATTCAAGTTTACCCTTCTTCCAGAATCCAATAAGAGTTCAACGTCTCCCACGAAACTTCTAGATTTGTCTACTGAAAAAACAAAAGTTGATTATGAAAATATATTTTTGAAATATGAAAGCTATAATTACAAAAGAGAAAAGTCAAATTAAAAATAGATCTTTTATCTTTTACTTAATAATCAGACTGCGACTCAGCTGGGGTACCGCCTTGAAGGGTTTACTAGTAAAAATCAACCCCAGAAGTTTATGCTGATGTTTTTTGTCTTTCTTTTTTTACCTTTCTTTTAAAATTGATGGCCTTGTCTTACAATTAGAAATTTTTTATAGTATATTTTCATTTTAATTTTCGTGATATTTCTGTGATTTTTCTTCTGGAGATATTTTTTTAATTTACGCTCTTTAAGCTACATCGAAATAATCTTACGTAATATATTTTTCACATTATTTTCATAATCTATTTCTAATTTTACTCGTATAATCTATTTTAAATTTAACTTTAAAGATCTATTTTAATTTAATTTTCATAATCCATTTTCCATTTATCTTTCCTAATCTATTTCCAATTTACCTTTTATAATCTCTTAATTATAAAAAGGCACTTTCATAACCTATTTTTACATTTTCATATTAATATTCTATTATAAATATATAACTTACATAATTTCTTTAACTTCATTTTTCATAATCTTTAAATTTCACCACTTATTTTGAATTTAACTTCCATGATATTTTTTTTTTATTTTAGCTACACCTGTTGTGATAAGAAGTTTTCTTCTGAACCACAAGGCTTTGCATTCAGTCCTACAGCGTGATATACTGAGAAAGTATTTCCTAGTATAGCCGCAGGAAAACGAAAGCCTTTTTAGTGGATTTGGAAGACGGAAACTGAAAGAAACCAGTCGTATTTGTGTGTATTCTTTCGAAGTTGATTTCTCTACCCCAATAGATGGAGTGGACCTTATTTAAATATTTTCCTTCGAAGACGATAATTGCAGTTGCTTGAAGTAGATATGAATGATCATCCACTCAATAAAAATATATATTGATTGCTTAGAAAATTGCACACGTGAAGAAACTCTGAGTAATAATTGAGTGAACCAATCGGCTTCGAAGTAATATATTTGTATAAATAAGGTCCGCTCCATCTATTGGGGTAGAAAAATCAACTTCGAACGAATGAGCGTACAGACATACACAGATGGGTAATTTTACATATATGTGCATGCGTGTGTGCATGTGTGTATTAATCTATGCATGTATCTTATGTATAAATGCTTGCATGTACTTTTATAAACGAATGTGTATATATATATATGTGTGTTTGTGTGTGTGTATGTGCATATATATATATATATATATATATATATATATATATTCTTTTCTTATTGCTTTCTCTAAGGAATAAAGATGCAATACCAAAAGTCAGTAAATCTAAGTTAATCATATATAGATAGATTATAGATAGATAGATAGATAGATACATACATACATACATACATACATACATACATACATACATACATACATACAAACATATATATGTACACGTGTATATAATTATATATAAATGTGTGTCTGCGTGTGTGTGTGTATATACACACATATACATATTTATACATATTTATACATATATATAAAAATATATGCATATACATATGTATACCTATATATTTATTTATTTATGTGTTTCAGCCAAGTGGCTGCGGTCATGCTGGTGCACACATACACACACACACATACATACATACACACACACACTCGTGCACGCACTCGCACACATTCACACACAAATTCGATTATATATATATATATATATATATATATGTATACATGTCTCTTAAAGGATAGAGCTCAAAATCAATGCATTGAAGATACTTTATTGCAGCAACAATTATAATAATAACAGAAACAACCACAATAAGCCAAACCTATGCACATTTCAATAGGGTATCCCGGTGTATGGTTATACATAAAAAATACATATAAATATATATGGGTGTGTGTATCTAAGTATAGGTATATGTGTGTGTGGGGGTAGGTGTGGGCATGTGGGTGGTGGTGTGCGGGGCGTGGGCGTGGGCGGGTATAATTAATGAATTAATTAATACACTATCGTTATAGGAAGATCCGATAGGAAATCTTGATGTACAGCGGGGATGAATTTTTGGCAAGGGATTTTTACGCTGTAAACCGGGCGGTGTACGTCGCTGGATTTCGGTTGACTGGTTTGTTTACACTCTGTAAGAAAATAACGATGGTAGGTTGCGTGCCGTCGATTATTCTTTCACCCTCTTGGATGATGTGTGTGTTTTGCTAATAATGGAATTGGTGATGGCAATAATGCGACCCTGATGAGATGGAGTATCCAGAAATTTGTAATATGTTGTAATTTGTTACAATATTTTACGAGACATCTTATGATGTGGTTTATTTTTCCGGGATACCCTATTGAAATGTGCATAGGTTTGGCTTATTGTGGTTGTTTCTGTTATTATTATAATTGTTGCTGCAATAAAGTATCTTCAATGCATTGATTTTGAGCTCTATCCTTTAAGAGACATGTATACATATATATATACAAAAACTCAACTGTGAGTTTTTGGCTAAGACTGTTAACAGATACTATATATTTTGTAAAATTTGTTTTATAAAAGTATATATTTAATATATATATATATATATATATATATATATATATATATATATATATACACACACACAGATGCACACACGTATACACACACGCGCGCATACATTCATTCATACACACATACATACATACATACATACATACATACACTGGCCAAATAACCATATTCCACCCGCATATGCTGATGATAGGTTGGATATCACAACACTTTCATCGCTCTGATAGATAAATAGAAAGCGGATGTGGAACCCAAAATAAATACATGATTATGACTTAACTTAGTATAGCTTCTGGCGACATTACAACATGGTTAGAAGATTGAACACTTTGATTAACTCACGGTTATGTCCCCTTTTGAAATGCGAATTAACTGGATTTCTGGATGGAATGTAATTATAAAGGGACCGAAAAACAATGTTTTCGCGGTATGTTAATGTTCGAGATTGTGTATTGTGTGTGTATGAGTGTGTGTGAGTAGGGGTATGCATTGTGTGCGTGCATGTGTGTATGGATATATGTATGTGTGCCTGTAAGCTTGTTTGGTTCGCACACCAAGACATTCAATGTTTGATATCTATGTGTGAATATATATGTATAAATATATATATATATATATATATATATATATATATATATATATATATATATATATATATATATATATATATATATATATATATATATATATATATATATGTATGTATATATATATTTACATACACAAGCGCGCATATATGTATATATACACACGCGAGCGCATATATGTATATATATACACGCACTTATTTATAAATTTATATCCATATATATATATATATATTTATGTACATATAATTATATAAAAGGCTGTGTATGTGTGTGCTTGCAAGTATATATCTACGTATGTATTTATGCATGCATGTATGTATATATGTATGTGTGTATGTATGAATGCATGCATATATATACGAATCTATGCTCACATATATATAATATATACACACACATATATAATATATATAATGTCACTACAAATATACATATATATATACTTGCACCCGTAAATAAATGCACATGCATATGCGCGCGCATATGTTTATACACTTGTGTGTGTAAGACCGCATGCTTGCGTGTGCTTTTGCGTGGGTGGGTGTGTCGGCGTGCGCATGCATTTGTGTGTATATCTGTGTGTGTGTGTCTGTCTGTCTCTGTGTGTATGTTGGAAGTGTACGTGTGTACGCATGAGTATCTGTAAGGCTTCGAAATATGGCGATAAAATGTGAGATAGCATTTACATACGAGAAAAACGTGTTGCGCGCAAGTGTGTGAAACTGTTTACGTGTGCGTCTCCAAGATCGCTGGAGGAGAAAACCTTGCTAAGCATAGCTGAAATTGAAGCATCTACGCATCTACGTTTCGACAGAATTTTAAAAACACATAAGAACGCAAACAAGAGGCTCGTTTGCAATTTATAGTAACCTGCCTGGCTTGTTAGTAAGTCACAGATGTTAAGCGGAGTTAACGCCAAATTTGCACTTGCGTATATATATATATATATATATATATATATATATATATATATATATATATATATATATATATATATATATATATATATATATATATATATATATATATATATATACACGGTGTCTCAATTTTCTATCCGGTGATTTACATCCTAGAATAGCTTTCGGATAAAATTGGTTACATGTCGAACTACACCACAAATTAGCTGTTGGACGAAAAATATCCACCTGTAAATACAATTTATGATGTATTATATATGTATATTAATATATATATATACATATATATATATATATATACATATATATATATATATATATATATATATATATATATATATATATATATATATATATATATATATATATATATACATGCATAAACATATATATGCATGTATGCATATATATACATATATATGTACATACATAAATATATACATATATATATGTTTACATATGCACACATACGCAAGTAGACGAATATATCTTCGTTAATACGATTTCTAAAGCTTACCATATTACTGTTTGCGTATACGAAAATATATGTGTATCTGTTGGTGGTGCGTGTCACAATTACGCACATACACATTCACACCTATGTACGTGTGTATGAGTGTGTGTCCATATATATATACACACACACACACACACACATATATATATATATATATATATATATATATATATATATATATATATATATATATATATATATATATCAGTTGCACAAATTGAAATAAAGGTAAAGAGTTACTGAGAGAAGGGAGTTAAATGAATGCGTACAGGTGGATTAGCGTAGGTAAGAGGTTAAATAGCTTTTGAACTTCTAACTAATGATTCCAAGCCATGATCAAAGATATCCTTCATTTATTCGATACGCTAATGATTATCCCAAGTAAGAAGCGTTTCGGGGCCTAAAATTAAACATGGCATTAGCTACAGTTGATCCTTTAAATCACCAGAAATGCAAAACGTTACACGAATGTGCTTGTAACTATTTCAATATTCACCCTTTAGCAGTCGGTTCCAATTACAAAATTCTCTCTCACTCTCCAAGCTTTTTCACTCCAATACCACTTGACAACACTGATGTAACTCCCATTAAAGTGGATCGTTACGTTATGTAATGCTCGTAACGTACAAAACCCAAATTAGCTTGCAATTTTCTTTTGTTCTCTACATGTCTGCGTTGCATATACCTATAATGATCTCTCTAGCTCTCTCTCTACCTCTCTCTCTCTCCCCATGTATGTGTGTACATAAAATGATGTGTACATAGTGATGTAAATATAACTGAGACGCCTATGTATATGTAAATATATATATATATACATATTTCCATATGCATAGGCGTATACATATATATATATATATATATATATATATATATATATATATATATATATACATATATATATATATATATATATATATATATATATATATATACATATATTTACATATGCATAGGAGTTTATATATGTATGTATATATGTTAACATATGCATAGGCGTAGGAGTGGCTGTGTGGTAAGTAGCTTGCTTACGAACCACATGGTACCGGGTTCAGTCCCACTGCATGACACCTTGGGCAAGTGTCTTCTTCTATAGCCTCGGGCCGACCAAAGCCTTGTGAGTGGATTTGGTAGACGGAAACTGAAAGAAGAGCGTCGTATATATGTATATATATGTATGCGTGTGTATATGTTTGTGTATATATGTATGTATGTATGCATGTATATACATACATGCATATATATATGCGCATATATATATGCGCATATATATAACGGCCTTCTTTCAGTTTCCATCTGCCAAATCTACTCACAAACCATTTTTTTTGGCCCTGAGGATATAGTAGGAGTGCCACGCAGAGACTGAACCCTGAATCATGTGGTTTGCAAGCAAATTTCTTACCACACAGACACGCCTGCACCTATGTATGTGAGCTTAATAAATATAATCCACACTTCTTTTCCCCCTTTTTTTCTGCTACTGGCAGCAGAATGGATCATTCTCGGTTGTGTTAGTCACGTATTAGTGGTGCTAATGAGGACGGATGTTTACGAGAGAAACAAGTTCGATACTCTCTAATGACAAGTGCATTGGACGCCGAGGTTAACAATCTGGTCCAAGATGCCCCCACGGTATCTGACATTTTTCGTCTAAAGTAGGTCAAGATTGCAGACATGTGCAATTTCCGACAAGTTTCTTCATGACATCCTCCAACTTATGTGATGCATCCTTCTGTGGAACTCTGCTCCACTTAGATCAATCCAAAGTCTTCGACAGAGGCAACTACCCATACTTGACATCTTTTAGTCGATTTCCCTACTGATTCCAGAGTCTCTATCGCTCCAGTTTACAACAGCATTTGCCCTGTCATTAGGATAAATAACCACATATCGAATCCCTTTCGAAGAAATGGTATTCGCAAGCGTTTACCGCTGGATAACTCGGGAGATGTTTGTCAGTATAATAGTGATGGTTGTGTTGGTGGCTGTTGCTTTGTAATAACGATGGAGGGGATAATGGTAGTTCCCGTAATGATTATGGTGCTAATGGTGATGATGGTGGAAGTGGTTGTGGTGGTGGCGATGATGTCAGTGGTGGTGGCGTTAGTAAGAAATGTAGTAGTGGTGAGGCTGAACTCGTGTTTCTGATAGTAGTAATAACCGTTTTGATGGTAGTGGCGGTGGTGGTCGTGGTGATGCTTTGGTGACGGTTATAAACGTAGTCGTAGTCATAGTCGTGGTTGTCGTTGTCCTCTTTGTGATGATACTGGAGGTGGTGTTGGTTATGGTGGTGTTGGTGGTGGTGGTGGCGGTTGTGGGTGGTGTAGTTTTGTGGACTTAGTCTATAAGTTGGCATGTTATGAGATTATCAATGATTGTTTCTTGTCCTACAGACAAAGTGTTGCAAGAGTATGATAGATACTTAAATATATCTTTCCTTTTACATTTGTACACACACACACAGGCACACACACACACACACATATATATATGTATATATATACTTCCTTTTACATATGCATGTATATATATATATATATAAATATATATGCGTGTGTGTGTATGTGCATGCATGTATTTATGTATGTGTATATGTATATACGTAATATATATATATATATATATATATATATATGTATATGTATGAATATATATATATACACGCATATATATACACACCCACACACACATATATATATATGAGTGCATATATATATATATATATATATTTACATATTTACTCTAGCTTCAGGCTTTAGACGGCGCGTCGTACTTCTGAATTCCCATCATATATTTAATATATAAAAGTAGATAAAGATGTAAACAGACATTCAATTAGTTTTAAACACATTACAACGTATTTTGGACAGGATGTCAATAATTCGACTTGAATAAATGCGAGGGTAATAAATCTGATGTTTCTATCACAAGCAATCTTACCGTAATTGCGCAAACCAAAATAGTTGCTACACCAAGTTAAAAAAAAAATGTTTCTTGTTTATTTGGAGTTCATTTTCTTTCCTTTTAACGATAGGCTAACTTGTCTCTTGCTTTTGTTTGAGGTTTTAGGCTGTTGTTTTTCTTTTGTTTCTATTTGTTGTTTTTTTTTATTTAAGATAAACTGGATTTCTTTGAGAGTAATATATCACCATTTCAGTTGGTTTTAAATATTTAGTTATTTATTGGCAGTTAATTAGAGGTGGTTATTAGCCTTTATACTGCCTGTTATTTGTTTAAGAGCAGAGTAAGTTTAAGACATTTTTTTTTTCAGCTGATTCTATTAAACTACCAAAGAGCAAATCATTAAAAAGTGGCTTATTAAAGCAATCTCTGAACTGAAAAATCCGCTGATTTAAATTGTTTATGATTACATGTGAAACTTTGGTGTCATCGGCCGAATAAAAATTATAGAATATGTTAAGCGAAAAGTGTTGTTGCTGTTGTAATCCCAATTCACTTCAGTCTTGGTATACCCCGGTTAATTGATTATATCTGGAACCTGTATAAATTTCTCTTGGTCCGTTGTGGAGAACCCTCATTCGTCGTGAGTTCCATTCTACCCTTGTCTATTCTGCCCTTACATGTTCCCGCCTTACTGATCATACCTCTGCCCTTTTCTCCTCCCAGACAGCCGTCCCGGAATTGCATCCCATTTTCCCCATCCTTTTCCACCCCTGCAATAAGTGTGTGAATCTGAGAGGGGAATACGTTGAATAAAATCATAATTAACTGATCCTCCTGCATTTCTTTTACCCAGAGCCAGCATCTTTTCAAAAGTATCCCAACTCGTGCATATATATATGTATGTGTATATATATATACATATATATATATATATATATATATATATATATATATATATATATATATATATATATATATATATATATATATGTATGTATATACATACATATACACACACAAATACATATGTATATATACTATTTTTACTTCTACTAGCATCACTCATTGGACTGTGGCCATGCTGTGGCACCACCTTGAAGTTGTTTGCAAAACATGTATATATCTACTGACAAGGCTTTAGTCGCCCCAAAACTATAGTAGAAGACATTTGCCCAAGGTGCTGCACAGTAGAACTGAACCCGAAACCATGGGATTGGGAAGCAAAATGCGTAGTTTCGATTCGTGAAGCTCTGGGTTGTGGGTCCAGTATTTCTCCACCCCGCCACTCTGCGCAAAGAGTTATTACACAAAGATATAATATAACGTTTTCTGTTATGTGTTACATTAATTCTGTTACATCATCCATCATATGTTATTTATTTATTTATTTATTTATTTATTTATTTATATGCATCGGCCTGTGTCAAATAAACGAATTATAATAACTACACAATACAAGCGGCAGCACTGGAATGTTAATTTACTTACGGAAAGGCGACATTAAACTTTACCGAATAGCTCAAGAGGAATATTTGACAAGCTACATGCATAGATATATGCGTTGTAAATTTTTCTCAGTGACTCTCCATTTGCTATTTTCAGATCTACCAGAAGCAAATCAATTTTGTTTCTCAGTAGTTCTTCGTGTCCGAATATCACGTGGAAGAAAGGACCCGCCTACACGTGGAGTTGAAACTGCAATTTCCAATATCTTCCAGTACTTTACATCTTCATCACTTCTCCATCGTTGCAGGGCTTTTCTGCCTGTGTTGGCGAAGTGGTTCTAAAATAAGTGTCACTCGGCGGCGGAATCCGATCTGATTCTTTAGACTCGAAGGCCTGACTTCAGTGGCTCAGCAAGATGGCTCAGCAAGATGGCTGCCGTGAGTAGCAAGATGGCTGCCGTGAGTAGCAAGTTGTACACTGACGTGGCTTTGTCATAGGTGAGCATATTCTGGAGTTATTGAAAAGGTGTCAAAGAGGGTACCGGACATTCTGAAGGGTTTTGCTCTTTATTTGCTGTCTAGGTAGACTTCTGAAGCCTTTTCCTTTCCGAAACAACTCACAAAGGAGTTAGGGATTTTGCTTGGAGTTTCTTTGTTCCAGAGCATCTCTCTCACCAACCTCCGGGACAACACCTTTTCCATTTTGTCTGCTAGGACCTTGAGGCAGTCTAAATTACAGAAAATTCTACGTTTCAGTCCTTTATTGCTTTGTTGTTGTTGTTGTTGTTGTTGTTGGTGGTGGTGGTGGTGGTGGTGGCAGCGGCGGCGGCGGTAGTGGTGGTGGTGGTGGCGGTGGTGGTGGTGGCGGCGCCGGCGGAATTAGTTCATAAGATGGCATATTGTATCGGTGATTGTCTCTAATTATACAAAGTGTTACAAGTTTGATAGGTTTTTCAAATATTTCTTTTCACGTATATATGTTGACATGTACACATATTCACCCATACATTTATAGAGACAGAAAGCTAGGGAAAGACAGACAGACAGAAAGAATATTAAATATGTATATAATTTCAGAAGTAGTACCATAGGTCTAAAACTATGTTTTATACATACATACGTACATATATATATATATATATATACATATATACACATATACTATGTGTATGCATGTTTGTCTCTTCTATTTTTTAATTATCATTAAAAACTAGAAGAGACATACATACATATAGTATATGAGTATATATGTATATGTATGCGTTTATGTATGTGTACGTATATGTACACTCCCACACACAAACACATACACATATATGTATGTATGTATGTATACATATGAGTAAATAATGAGTTTAAGAGTTGACTATGTCTTCTATCTATACTTCGATACTCGAATTTGAGACAAAATATTTTACAACTAAATCTCTTGATTGGTTTGTTATTAATCATTTTTGCCTTGTATTACATGATTTGCTTTCGTGTGACTAATAACTGTATGATTGCTGGAGTAATTGGCTGTGAAACAAAACATTTTATGATAGATCAGACTGGTTTATTGTTCTCGACGTTGTTATTCGTGTTTTTCTTTAATATTATATATATATATTTTTCAAGTGTTTTAGTTTATATAGATTGAAGTAAAAATACGGACCGACACTTCACAATGAGCCAAGCCGTCTGATTAATTGTCAAAATCTCATTCGCCAGCACGCTCCAGCCACTTTAACACAAGACGCCTTGGTTCTTCTGTATGACCGTGTGTATAAGCTCACTTAGACACTCCCATCCGACATATTCTTCTTTATTACTGTCCTAATCTCCTTCTCTCCCTTTCTATCTATCTATCTATCTATCTATATATATATATATATATATATATATCTTTTTCTCCTTCTTTGTCGTACAAGACTCGCTTTGTTCGCTTATTATTTTCTAGAACTGCTACCTCCTTGGATATGTCCTTTTCTTACATCAGCGGTCCCCAAACTTCTTTGCACAACGGACCTGTTTCCCAATTTCGTTGCTTCTACTAGTGTTACCGACGTTTCTGCAACTGCTGCA